>NC_142567.1:15617058-15770294 GCF_041283825.1 Pyrus communis
ACAAGGAATGGTAAAGCTACCTGGATCCTTGCATTTGGGAGGTAGTTTGCGTTGCAAGATGGCGGACACATTTTCACCTACCTTTACCACTTCCATAGTCGACATCCTCTTCCTAGTGGTACACAACTCCTTCAAGAACTTAGCATACCTCGGAACTTGCTTGATTGCATCTAACAAAGGTATGTTGACTTGAACTTTGCGAAACGTCTCGAGAATGTCCTTTTCCGCTTCCTCTTTTTTTGTTTGCTTAAATCTACTAGGAAAAGGAACATTCAAAGGAAAAGCATTAGTAGGAACTGAACTTGACACGTTTTTACCTTTATGGGGTGAATTGGACGGTTTAGGATCACTTGGAACTTGCGGCACATTTGGTTCCACCTTGGCCGTGAGTGGCCTTTGCTCCTCCTCTTCAATTCTCAACTCGTCCTCCTCGTTGGAACGTGATTTGGATGGTTTGAGGTCAGATCCGACTTGCTTTCCACTTCGCAAATGCATAGCTTTTGCAGATTCGAATCCACCTTTCGGATTGACCACCGTTGAGCTAGGCAACCTTCCTTGCTCACGAAATTGCCCCATGAACTCGGCAATCTGTCCCACTTGCTTCTCCAAGTTGTCCACCCTCTTGTCTTGGATTTGCCTCTCTTTGTTTTGAGTTTGGACTTCCTGCGTCAAAGTAGTAAGTAATTGAAAAATCTTATCATTATCACTTGAATTACCTACATTGCTTTGGGCAGGTTGTGCTTGGGCTTGTGGTGGTGCCAATGGTTTTTGATAGAAACCTGGGGGTTGTTGCCTAAATCCGCTTTGTTGTTGACCTTGTTGGGGGTCTCGCCATTTGAAATTCGGATGATCACGCCAACCGGGATTGTAAGTATTAGAGAACGGATCACCACGTGATTGGTATTGGTTGCCATATCCCACGGCATTGAGTGTCTCCCACCCTCCATTCTCGATTAATTGTGGGCACTTGTCCGTAGGGTGTCCTTGCATGGAGCATACGCCACAAGAAGCTACGGTTTTAACTTTTGGACCTTCCACCACCTGAGAAATCAACGTAGTAAGGTTAGCCATTTGATTTTGAAGTTCGGTTATGGCACTTACCTCATTGACTTGGTGTTGCCGTGGGGTACTCCTCTGTCCAACGCCTTCGTATTGTTGAGCGTTCAATGCTCGGTTAGCGATCAAGACCTTGGCATCCCTGGGCGTCTTGTCCACCAATGCTCCCCCCGCCGAAGCATCAAGCATTTGACGTTCTAGAGGTAGGAGACCCTCGTAGAAATATTGCAAGAGCAACTCCTCCTTCATCTGATGCTGTGGACAAGAAGCAACAAGTGATTTAAATCGTTCATAATACGTAGGAAAAGACTCACCTTCTTCTTGCTGGATTCCGCTTATCTTTTTGCGTAGGAGGATGATGCGAGAAGTTGGAAAGAACTTCTCCAAATATGCTCTCTTCATACTCTCCCAAGAAGTGACAGTGCCGGGAGCTAACTCATATAACCAATCTTTGGCTTTATCCATCAAAGAGAATGGAAAAGCCTTCATCTTCAAGATATTTCCGTCAACAGTGACGGGAGTCATACTAGAGCAAACTACTTCAAATTCTTTCAAATGTTTGTTAGGATTTTCCATGGACAAGCCATGGTATTTAGGAATATGATGAAGCAAACTTGACTTTAATTCAAACTCATCCGTCTTACCTTGGGCAGCCGTGGGGTATTGAATGCACAAGGGTGCGGCATTACCCAATCCCGAAGCTGCAAGCTCCTTGAGTGTACGGTTGTCCACCGCCATGCCTTGGACTTCTTCAAATATCCCTGCCGTGGTTTCCTCCTCCTCTTCTTCAAATTCAGAGACGGACTCGGAACTTGCACTTGATTCACTAGGTTCCGGGTTCTTCCTCTTACGTCTCAACTCACGCTCAAAATCGTCGTCAAAGTCTAAAATATGTTCGTGAACCGGATTAGAACTCCGAGTCATAAACAAGTACCTAAAACAAGAAACAAAATAACATAAGAATTTGATCTAATAAGAAAAACGAAAATAACAATCCAAGGGATTAGCAAAGTTGCTAATCCCCGGCAACGGCGCCAAAAATTTGATGCGAAATAATTAAGCACACAAATTAAAACCCTCTTGTGACAATTGTAGTAAAGATGCAAGTAGGGATCGTTCTAGACCGGGGATTAGGAGGGATTACTAAATCACTTGGAAACTGACTCAAAAATGTAAAACAAACGTTAAAAACACTAAACGAGACTCAAAGAATACAAAACACTTATAAACGCAAACTAAGACACTTTCTAACTAAATAAGACACTAAAGTAAAGGGGGATTGAGGTTTTGACGAAATTAACTAAATACAAAGATTATAATTAAAAGGCAGAATATAAATATGAATGTGAGGAAAATATGGATGAATGCTAGCTAGAAGGTTCTTCTCCACACATGTCACACTTGCATACAATTTGATTTTCAGTTGGTCTTTTGATAAATTATGAAACTCAACACCCCGGGTTAATTAGGTCCGCTTAAATTAACCGTCAAGTTTTCCTTAAGTTAATGAATTGGATGATTGCATGCGACAACCCAAAGCATTCCCCACAAGTTCCCTACATGAATTGCATAATAGAGATACAAGCAAGAATCATTAAGCATCATGAAAACTATAAGTGTTGACGAGGCATTCGTTACTATGATTGCATGAAACTTATGCCAAGAATTTATTTAACGCGATTGTTTATAAGCAACCTCCACTACTTGTGAATATAAGTTCATAACTATTAGGTGAAACTCACTTATATTCTAGCGTCATATTCATGCATGAAAATTAAGCGTGCACTCTCAATAAACATACACCAATAAGTTATCGATCAAGTAGTTAAACAAATTGAATTCACCATTCATGAAATTCCAACCAAACGTAATCAAATCATATTGCAAGCATAAACATGGTTTCGAATCACCCCCTAGCTAAATAGGGGTTTAGCCTCTCATGTTCACAACAAGAAAAATAAAATTGAATTTAAACATAAAGAACAAAGGATGGATTACACCTAGAACGCCCAACGAATCCACTTGAATTTCTGCGCGTCTAAGTCCTCTTTCCTCTTCTCCTTGCTGCGGCAGTGAGGTTAAATGGATGATTTGGATGTTATTTTGGGTTGGGGATGGATTTAGGGAGGTTGGGTGGTGCGGCAAGCAGGGTGGATGGTATGTGGATGTGTGGATGGTGGTAGGAAAGGTTATGGTAGCTGCGGCAATGGTTTTAGATGGTGGTGGCTGCACTGTTTTTGGGAGAAAATGGGGGAGGCACGGATTGAATGGTGTGTGTGTGATGGTAGCTGGAATGAATGGGAAAAAGCACGGCTTGAAAGATTATGGAATATATGAAGAATAATGTGCGGCTAGGGGAGTAAAAATGTGTAGGGTTTTAGAAAATAAACCCTAGCTTATTAAAATTAAATTAAAATTAATTCAAGGGCTGCTAGAATTAGGGAATTAAATCAGAAATTAAAGGGGATGGCTTAATAGGTGCGGCTAGGGTTTAGGGTTAAGGCTTTTGTGCATAAAATTGGACCAAAGTGCCCCCCTTGCACGGCAAGGGAAGGGAATTAGGGTTAAGGCACGGCAAGGTTGTGTAATTGGGCTAGGGCCTTGGTTTTGTGTCCTAAAATGCATACAAGGCCGTCAAAGTGGCTAGAAAATACGGACGTTTAGATTAGGAAAGGTTACCAAAACGGGAAACTAAGGAAAATATAATTAAACGTTGAAAATAAAAGATAGATTACACCTAAAAACGTTCCAACACTCCAACTTGAATGCACAAACGCCCAAGGCTGCGTCTTCCTTGTCCTCTTCCTTGCTAAGTCACGGCACAAGGTCTAAGGTGGTTTTATGGATGATTTTCTGGGTTTTGGATGGATTTAGGAAGGTATGGTGGTGCGGCAAGGGTTGATGGTGGTGTATGGAGGTTGGGATGGAGGTTTGGAAGTAGGGGAATGATGGAAGGTTGGTTGCAAGGTTGCGGCAAAGGATGGATTTCTGAATGAGTGAATGAATGTTGTGTGGAAGGGTCGTGATTAAATGGTGTGGCAAGGGTTGTTTATATAGGCTAATTTGGCACACTTAGTGAAGGAGAAGGATTGCGCAATCCCATTGAAAAAGGGTTAATTCAAGGCAGAAACCAAAGGGAATTGCGATAGGTAGTGCACGGCATGGATTTAGGGATTCTAGAAGGTTAGGTGCGGCACACATGTAGGGAGAGGATAAGGTGTTCTACAAACTGAAATAGGTGTTCAATTATGTAATTAATCCCCTCTAATTAGCTAGGTTTAAGTCCTAACCTGATTTGGATAGGATAGGGTAAGATAATGTTAGAATTAGGAAAGGATAAGGTTGGTTAGGATAGGATAAGATAAGGTTGGATAAGGTTCCTTGTTTCTTGCTTCTTCCTTATCTTCATTGCATTAGGACTTCTTCCACCAGATTTGTAGCCTTTCCTAGCCCTTCTTGACTTCAATTTCGTCCATCCTCTTTACTCCATGGTTAAGCTATCCAATCCATGCCCAAAAATGCTCCAAATAGCCTCAAAATGCACTTTCTTGCTCCTTTTGCCATTAGGACCTAAAAACATACGAAAATAACTTAAAAGACTGAAATACATAGTAATTAACTCACTAAATGCAAGGAAACAACATAACTAAGTAGCATAAATATGCTCCAATCAATTTCTGGTTTTTGAATGGATTTAGGATGGTAGGGTGGTGCGGCAAAGGTTGGGGATGGTGTGTGGATGTTTGGGTGAAGGTATGGAATTGTATGAATGGTGGAAGGATTGTTGGAAGGCTGCGGCAAAGGGCTTGTTTCTGTGAATGATGGCAGGTTGTCTATGAGAGTGATTAGGGTTGAATGAAAGGTGCGGCCTTGGTATTTATTTGAGAGCAAGAATCCCTAGAGTTTATTACATAGTTTAGGAAAGGATTTAGACCCCAAATCTATCAGGAAAAGGAGTTATAAAGTCAGAAACTAAAAGGGAAAAGGAAAGGTAATTGCGGCAAAGGATAGCAAGAAAGGGAATGTGATTTAAATGCTAGAATTAGGCAAGGATTTGAGATAGAAAAGGTATGTGAGGTGTGGCTGAGATTGAGGTGAAAAGGGAATGTGTTTTAATGACTTAGAATAGGAAACAGGGACCTCCCTTGCACGGCAAGGAAGGGAAAGTCAATGGGGTGCACGGCAAGGCTTGTTATGTTGCAAGGAGAGTTTGGTTTATGTCCTAGAATGTATAGAAGTCTTTAATGTTGCTGAAACATGGAGTCTTTAAGGATTAGGGAAGGTTAAACCAAAATAGGAAACCTTGGCTTAACTTTCCTACTTCAAGTAGGAAACCTTCTTTGACTAGGATTCCTCTTTTGATTAGGAATCCTTTTGTGATTAGGAATCCTCTTGTGATTAGGAATCCTCTTGTGTTTAGGAATCCTCTTGTGTTTAGGAATCCTAACACCTTTAGGTCTTCAATTTCGTCCATTTCTTTTGCTCCAAGCATATGCTATCCATTCCAAGTCCAATTTTGCTCCAAAATGCACCTTTATGCTTCCTTAGCCATATGATCCTAAAAACACACGAAAATAGCTTAAAATACTAAAATAACTATGAACTAACAACATAAATGTACGAAAACAAGCTAACTAAGTCGTCTAAATATGCTCCTATCAAGGACATGATGCAACTAGAGTCTTGAAACGCTCATAATACGCTGGAAAATACTCCCTTTGATTTTGTTGAATTCTGCTAATCTTCTTCCTCAAAAGAATCACTCTTGAAGTTGGGAAGAATTTCTCCAAGAATGCTCTCTTCATGCTTTCCCAAGAAGTAACGGTCCCGGAAGCCAATTCATAAAGCCAATCCTTAGCCTTTTCCACAAGAGATAATGGAAAAGCTTTCATCTTCAAAATATTCCCATCCACATTAATGGGTGTCATGCTTGCACATACAACTTTAAACTCCTTCAAAATGCTTGTTTGGATCTTCCATGGATAGCCTATGGTATTTGGGAATATGATGCAGCAAGCTTGACTTCAATTCGAACTCATCGGTCTTGCCTTGAGCCGTCATAGGGTATTGAATGCAAATAGGCACGGCATTGTCCAACCCCGAGGCAGAAAGCTTCTTGATTGTTCGATTATCCGCAGCCATGGCTTGTTCTTCCTCTTCCACTTCCTCTTCTTTAGATTCGGCCTCAGAACTAGGTGGACTAGGTTTCGGATGCCTCCTCTTTCTTCTCAACGTTCGCTCAAAATCGTCGTCAAACTCTAATATATTCTCACGAACAGGATGAGAAATATAAGTCATACACTTGTACCTAAAAAAATGAAACAAAACAAATCATCTAATTTAGTGTCTAATCTATCCAATTTAGTGTCTAATCTGTTTAGTTTACAATCTAATCAATTTAATTAATTTCGTCCAAATGAATCCCCTCTTTTATTAAGTGTGTTAGATTAGTTAGAAAAGTGTTTGAATCTGTACAATTTAGTGTTTTGAGTCTTAATTAGTTAAAATTCGTCCAAATAACTTGTTAGGTCTAGTTCTGAGTCTTTTCATTTGTTTGTTGCTGTTTTGTTTTGAGTCTATAGAGTCTAATGTAGTGTTTTTTAGTCTTATTTGAGTTGATCAGCATCCCTAGTTAATGATGTGAAAATTAACTTGACACACAAATTAAACCCTATTTGTGACAATTGTAGTATATATGCAAGTAGGGATCGTTCTAACTGGGGATTAACTAGGGATGCTAATCTACTCAAATTAAACTCTAAAACTCTAAACTAACTTAAAAACACTTAACTAGACCTATATGACTCAAAACAAATTAAAAAGACTCAAAACAGCACAAAACAATCAAATAGACTCGAACTAGACTCTAAAGGGTGATTTGGACGAAATTTAACTAACTTAGACTCAAAACACTAATTTGGACAGATTCAAACACTTTTCTAACTAATACACTTTTCTAACTAATCTAACACACTTAATAAAAGGGGGAATTGATTTGGACGAAATTAATTAAATTGGACAGATTGTAAACTAAACAGATTAGGCACTAAATTAGGTGAATTGAATGGGGGAAAAGGCTAGTTAGAGGGTCCTTCTCCACACATGCACTTATGTAACACAAATTGATTTCCAGATTTTATCCCTTTAAACCATGAATGACAATGCCCCAAATTAATTGTGAAAAGCACAAATTAACTTTCAGATTTTCCTAGTTTTATTGAATTGGATGGAATACGCATCGACAATCAAATTATTCTTATCAAATTCCCTACATGAACTGCATAATAGAGATAAAATCAAAGGTCATTAAGCTTTTTGAAAACCCTAAGCATTGACTAGGCATTCGTAACTATGAATTGCATGATACTCATGCCTACAATTTACTTAATACAATCATGACTAGTGATTTTCACTACTTGTGAATATAAGTTCATAACGATTAGGTGAAAGTCCCTTATATCCTAGCAAAAAATTCATGTATGAAAACTAAGTATGCATCCTTAATCAACACACAAGAACAAGTTCTCAATAAATCAATTAAGTAAATCACATTCACAATTCAAGAAACAAAATCTGGAGGAAATCAATTCATATAAAACATATGTCCATGGCTTTGAATTCACCTCTAACCAAGAAAAACTTAGTTACACATGTTCATAACAATTGAAAAGCAAATTAAAATAAACATGGAAACGAAACGAGGGAAGATTGAACTCCAAAAGTCTCCAATGGATGCTGATTTCTTATGGCACAAGGGTCTCCTTCTCCTATGGAAGCCACGACACTCCTTCTTCTCCCTAGGGTTTGCGGCACAAAGGTTTATTTCTGAATGGATGGTGAATGATGTGAATGACTGAATGAATTAAAGGATGAATGGCTGCCTAGGGTGTGTAAGGGTGTGCGGCAACATCTAGTTTCATATATATATATATATATATATATATATATATATATATATATATATATATATATATATATAGCATGGCAAAACCCTAGCAATCAGAATTAGGGTTAAACCTAGCAGATACAAGTGCTTAGGGCCCCTAGGGTGCAGCACATTGCTTGGAAATTAAGTCTTAGCCCACATGGTTTCAGATATGGACTTATACAATCCAAATTCAAGAGGAAAAGGGCCAAATTAAATCAGAATCAATCAGAAAAAGGTTTAGGAAATTCGTCCAAAATTGGGCCTTCAAGAAACTAAGTGTTTTGTGGCTGATTTTAGGTGTTCTAGAAGGCATACAAGGGGGAAAGGTGCGGCACCCTTTTAGGGTCAAATAAGGATTCTAGAAATTAGGTTTTTAGGTCCACTTACAGCTAGGATTAAGGTGGAACAAGATTAGATTAGGATAAGATAGGATAAGGTTTGGATACAATAAGGTTGTTAGGATAAGTTTCCATATTTCATGCTCTTTCCTTATCTTCTTTGTCTTGAACTTTCCTTTTCTGATTTGTAGCATGTGCCTAGCCTCTTTTGACTCCAAATTCGTCCATCCACCTTGCTCCGTATACAAGCTATCCAAAATAAGCCCAAAACTGCTCTAAAAGGCTCAAAATTGCCTTTTCTTGCCAAGTTTGTCATTAGGACCTACAAACAAACGAAAATAGCTTAAAACACTATAATAAGTAGTAATTAGCTCACTAAATGTAAGGAAATAACATAACTAAGTAGCATAAATATGCTCCTATCAGTTAATCCCCAGTTAGTTCAATCCCTGATGCGAAAATTAACTTAACACACAAATTAACCCTCTTTTGACAATTGTAGCATATAAATAAGTAGGGATCGTTCTTACACCGGGGAGTAGGAGGGATTGCTAAACACTTTAAACTGACTCAAATAAATATAACTAACCTTTAAAACACTTAACTCAACTTAAAAGAACCCAAAACAAGTTCACAAGACTCAAAATAAGCTAAAAATACTCAAAACTGCCTAAAAACACAAACTGGGCAGTTTTGAGCCTAAACACAAACTTGGACGAAAATTGGTTCTAACTTGACTCACAACTCTGAAAAACACAATCTAAAACATATTTGAACCACTTAGACACTCTAAGACAATTGGGGATTGGTTTTGGACGAAAATCAAACAAACAAAACAATAATGTAAACTAGGCAGATTTGGACGAATTTGATGGAATTAAGTGGATGGTGAGATAGCTAGGAGGTTGTTCTCCACACATGGCATACTTGCATACAACACAATCTCCAGTTGCTTATTCAATGAATTATGAACCTCAACACCCCAAGTTAATTAGGTACGCTTAAATTAACTCTCAGATTTCCCTTAGGTCATTGAATTGAATGGAATTAGCGCATTGCACTCAAATTATTCCTTAAAAGTTTTCTATATCAAAGCGCATAATAGAAAGACAATCAAAGATCATTAGGTTCTATGGAGATCATAGGTGTTGACGAGGCATTCGTAACTATGAAAGCGCATGATACTTATGCCAAGAATTTACTTAACATAATTGTGACCAACAATCTTAACTACTCATGAATATAAGTTCCCAACGATTACGTGAAGTTTCCTTATACCCTAGCATCATATTTATGCATGCAAATTAAGTGTGCACTCTCAATTCATATACATAAACAAGTTTTAATTAAAACAGATAAGTAAATTGAATTCATCATTCATGAAATCACCACTGAAAGTATTCAAATCATCATGCAAAGATAACCATGGTTTCGAAATTCCCCCTAGTCAAAAGGGGATTAGTTCCTCATGCTTGCACAACAAAAATTATTGAATTTAAACATTGAAATCATAAGAAAGATTACACCTAAACGTTTCAGCAATTCCAGGATGAATGGCATGCACGGCTAGGCTCCTCTTCCTCCTCCTTGCTGCGGCACAAGGTATGTGTGGTGGATTTGGGGGTTTTGGATGGTGTGCTCTTGTTTAGAGGGATGGAGGATGGTTGATTATGGTGGTAGGGTTGCGGCAGATGTGTATAGAGGTGTATGGAGGTGTATGGAGGTTGAAGAATGGATGATAGGGGTTGCGGCACAAAGGTTCTGAATTGCATAGAGGGTGGTACGAATTTTTGGCTAATTTTATGTTTATATAGTCCTAGGGTTAAGTAGATTAGGGTTACACTTGACAGATTTAGTGGACTAGGGCCCTAGGGTTCGACTATGGGTGATCAAATCCACCTAGGAGGGGGTTTTGATATGCAAATTAACTTGACACACAAATTAAACCCTATGGATGACAATTGTAGTATATGAGCAAATAGGGATCGTTCTAGACCGGGGATTAACTAGGGATGCTAACCAATGTGAAATTGACTCAAAAATGTAAAAACAATATTTAGAACACTAAACTAGACTTAATGAATGCAAACCTAAAATTTAAAATACTCAAACAAACTAAAAGACTCAAACATCACCCAAAACACTCAAAACTGCCTTAAAAACACTTTCTGGGCAGTTTTGAACACTTTAGTGAATTTGGACGAATTTGTGTAACAAATTGAATCAAAACACTTATAAACACAAACTAAGACACTTTCTAACTAAGTTGGACACTAAAGTAAAGGGGGATTAAGGTTTTGACGAAATTAAATTAAATGCACAGATTCTAATTAAGGGCAGATTGTAAAAACGAAATTGATGAAATAGAATGATGAGAAACTAGTTAGAGGGTTCCTTATCCACACATGAACATATGCATATAATTTGATTCCCAGTTATGACTTCAACAAACGATGAATGACAATGCTCCAAGTTAATTAGGTCCGCTTAAATTAACTTTCAGATTTCCCTAGATTCATTGGATTGAATGGAATACGCATTACAACCAAATTATTCCTAATCAAAGTCCCTAACTATGGAATACGCATGATAGAGACATTCAACAAGGATCATTAAGTTCAACGAAAATCATAAACATCGACTAGGCATTCATAACTATGGAATACGCATGTTAATCCAGCCTAGGGTTACTAAACACAATCGTGACTAGCGATTTTTACTACTCATGAATATAAGTTCATAACGATTAGGTGAAATTCCCTTATATCCTAGCATCAAGTTTAGGCATGCAAATTAAGTGTCGACCCTCAACCCACATACATAAACAAGTTCTTAATCAAAACAGAAAAGTAAACCACATCTAAAGTTCATGAATTCATAACTGGAGTAAATCAAATCATAACCAACATATGTCCATGGCTTCAAACTTTCCCCTAACTAATTAGGGGTTTAGCCACTCATGATTACAACAAACTTAGAGAGTAATAACAAAGTAAACATTGAAAACAAGAACGAAGAACACCTAAAAATCCCAACAACTCAATCTTGAATTGTATGAACGTTTAGGCCTCTTCTCCTCTAGTTGCTGCAACACAAGGGGTTTTGGTGAGTTTTGGGGGTTATGGATAATGTAGAATGATGTGTTTAGGGTAGGGATGGATGTAGGGGAAGGCAAGGAGTGTTTTTGGGCAGAAAATATGAAGAATGGTGAAGTATGGCAGTGTTAGAGAGAGGGAATGAATTTCTGGCGTGAATGAATGTGTATGAGAGATGATTTTCTGAATATGGAAGTGTATGTGAATTGTGGCTGCAATGGATGCTTATTTATAGGTGAAGAAGAGGGAATATGACAGCTAGGAACTTGGTGGAAAGCTGAAAATGCATGTGCAATGTTTTGGGAGAAAATGGGAGTGCATGTGGCTGCAATGGATTAAAGGGTGAATGCAATCTGAAATGGGAGAGCATGTGGGTGAAATAATGAAGGAATAAGTGCATGTGGCTGAATTGGTGGTGCAAAGTGAATGAATAATGAAATGGGAAAGCATGTGCAAGGTTGTGGTGTGAATGATTGAATGTGCATGTGGCTGATTTATGAAGAGTGAATGCATGTGGCTGCAAGGTGTGAATGATTATGGGTGCATGTGGCTGCAATGGATTAGGAATCCTTCAATTTCGTCCATTCCTTTTGCTCCAAACATAAGCTATCCATTCCAAATCCAATTTTGCTCCAAAATGCTCCAAAATGCATCTTTTTGCTTCCTTAGCCATATGAACCTAAAAACACACGAAAATGGCTTAAACTACTAAAACAACTATGAATTAACAATATAAATGCACGAAAACAAGCTAAGTAAGTCGCCTAAATATGCTCCTATCAGGTTTGGCCCACTTAGTTTCATAATAGGCTTGTGTAACCCAAATCCAAAAGGGATTAGGCCTAGAAATCAGAATCCAAAGGGAATTAGGCCTAGGAAGGTGCGGCACAAGTGAGGAAAAGGGTGGATTGGCTTGCAAGGCAAGGCAAGGCCTTCAAGAAGGGTTTGATGCGCCACTTTTGTAGGGTTTCTAGAAAGAATGGGTTTTGTGGCTGATTTGGGCCTTTCTAGAAATAGGTTCTAGAATTACCTATTTAGGTCCTCTTGCAATTAGGATTAAGACATGATAAGGTTTGGATAGGATAAGATGAGATAAGGTTTGGATAATGTTTTGGATAATGTTGGATAAGGTTTTAGATAAGGTTTTGGATAGGGTTTCCTCTTTGATCTACTTCCTTATCCACTTTGTCTTTAGCTTAGTTCCTTCCTCTTCTTATCACATTTCTAGCCTCTTGAAGTCCAAATTCGTCCATCCATGTTGGCCTATACGCAAGCTATCCACATAGTGTCCAAAATTGCTCCAAAATGCACCAAAATGCACTTTCTTGATACTTTAACCCATAGGACCTACAAACACACGAAATTGAGTTGTAAT
Source organism: Pyrus communis (assembly GCF_041283825.1). Taxonomy (NCBI): domain Eukaryota; kingdom Viridiplantae; phylum Streptophyta; class Magnoliopsida; order Rosales; family Rosaceae; genus Pyrus; species Pyrus communis. The sequence continues at coordinate 15,629,851 of NC_142567.1, forward strand.
ACGACATTAACTAAGATATAATAGCACAAATGCACAAGAATAAGCTAGCTAAGTCGCCTAAATATGCTCCTATCAAATTCCCCCACACTTATCTTTTGCTAGTCCTCGAGCAAAACAAACAACAAAAAGTAACAAAACAAGCAATCTAAACCTTCCAACGTTCGCCTTAGGGATTTCCAATGAGACATAACATGTCAAAGATCACCACTCACACAGATTTAAGCAATCCTTACCCTCGAGCATACTTAATCATAGTCACCATTCACTAGCTCGCATTTAATCAATTAAAACAATATTTTGAATGTAGTAACATGCCTTAGAGAATTCCCTCAATTCCTTACTAGATGTACTCTCAATTTTCACACAGATTTTCTGACTACACTCCCTACACTAGGTATATGTGAGAAGATTGATGTAAACATGTAGACGAACACTCACATATGTTATAACAAGGAAAACATTATCTGGAATCATGACAATGACATGTATATGATCTCATGAATGGAATGCTACTACTTAGACGCGAGAACTAGGGATACCATATGCTCAAACCCACTTTAAAGTCCACATATTGAAACACATAACAATCAAGATAGAAGTCAAAGGGTTGTAATGAGGCTAGGTATTGGCTAACAACGAAAGGTGAAGGATAAACAAACCTTCTTAAAGCAATAGTGAGCAAAGTATTGAATTAGGCACTTAGAATTCCCTTTAGAACGCAAAAGTCAACTTTGAACACCCAAGGGGGAATCACACAAAATTTAGGGCCATATTCAAACTTTTTGGACCCTTTCTTCAACAACCAACACTTGTGAGTTCATTCTCACTTATTTTCACTTATTTTCTTTCTTTTCTTCTTCTTTTTCTTCTTTTTCACAATTTTTTTTTTCTTTTCGTTTTTTTCTTTCTTTTTCTCGTGCCTCTTTTAAGACTTTGGCACACACACACTCACAAAATCCCTTCCCCCACACTTGTTTTCTGCACAAATGTCACTCAAAAGGAATTCCTTCTAAGTTATGCTCCACTATACTTCAAGAACAAGGGTATGGAAAGTCCTATTCTAGGCTAGGTAAGGATGATGTGGTTAACAAGAAAATAGGCTAAATATGGCTCAAAGGGGTTTAAACCTACAATACAAATGACAAGGGTGGATTCGGCTATTTGGCTATGGTGGTGACTACTACACAACTTCATCTTGTTATTTGTTATGCTAATCAATTTCATGCTTTGAATAAAACGGGTATGAGTTCTAGTATTTGGAACTATAGTGATGAAACGCATTCTAAGTAGCAACCAAGCAAAGAATAATGAGATCATGCAACGACTTTAGAGAACAAGAATGCACAGATTAATAACTCTCCAAATAAACGTTTTGGCTCAAGTCTCTCACGAATGTAGCATTTGGTTGAGTTCCTTCCTTCAAGCATGTTGCAAAACTAATTTTATCCTTTGTGATTACATGTGAATTCGTAAACTATCACTACAACCAAGCATAAACCAAGGAGCAAATCAAACGTCCATCATTGTTTGTAACTCTCTTTAATAGTCATACATTAAAAACCAAATCCTCATCATTGTGTTGGAAGGTACCCTAAGACACAACAAACACACAAAAATAACTCTTTTTTTTTTTTTTGCTTTTTCAAAACACTTTTTTCGATTTTTTTTTCAAATTTTCGGACTTTTACTTCAGCACACACCAAAACAGCTCAAAATGCATTAAAAACAGTGAGAAACAACATTAAAAGTGATAGGTGATAGAATCCCACGAATTTTGCATAAAAACACTTGTTTACCCCCCCCCCCCCCCCCCCCACACTTAAATCAAACATTGTCCTCAATGTGTCACACGAAGACTCACATAAAAGCCAACAAATAATAAACAACTAAGCATGATAAATTAAACAGCAAGGAGAAGGGTTTAGAAACGCAAATCTGGGTTTGGAGTGGAAGTTCCATCTTCTCCTTGTCGAATACATGGGTTGCCTCCCACGAAACGCTTGCTTTAACGTCTTCCAGCCAGACGAATACGCCATGCTAAGCTTCATTAGTAGTACCCACGACATGGAGGGGTACATCATCCACAACATGCTCCTCGAAATTCTCATAGTAGGGCTTTAATCGATGGCCATTCACCTTGAACTCTTGTCCTGTTTTCATGCTTTGAACTTGGACTGCACCATAAGGAAAGACATTAGTAATAACAAACGGGCCAACCCATTTAGAACGCAACTTACCAGGAAACAAGCGAAGATGAGAATTAAAGAGTAGCACTTTCTGCCCAATGGAGAATGATTTGCCTCGAATCATCTTATCATGGAAAGCCTTTGTCTTCTCCTTGTAAATTCAAGCGTTTTCATACGCCTCGTTCCTAATCTCTTCTAATTCATTTAATTGGAGCTTCCTGTGAATTCCAGCAGCATCAATGTCCATGTTGAATGTCTTGATGGCCCAATGCGCCTTGTGCTCCAATTCCACGGGAAGATGGCATGGTTTGCCATAAATGAGCCGAAATGGGGACATGCCCAGGGGTGTCTTATATGTCGTGCGATATGCCCACAACGCATCCTCCAAACGTAAACTCCAATCCTTCTTTGTAGGGCCCACGGTTTTTTCTAGAATTTGCTTAATCTCCCTATTTGAAACCTCGGCTTGCCCATTGGTCTGAGGATGATAAGGTGTTGAAACCTTATGCGTGACGTTGTACTTCTTGAGCAAAGCCTCAATGGTTCGATTGCAAAAGTGAGACCCTCCATCACTTATGATCACTCGTGGCATTCCAAACCTTGCAAATAGGTTAATTCTAATGAAATCTGCAACCACTCGAGAATCATTAGTTCGGGTGGCTTTTGCTTCCACCCATTTCGACACATAATCCACAGCAAGTAAGATATAAAGGAAACCATGTGAGGAAGGAAAATGACCCATAAAATCAATGCCCCAAACATCAAAAATTTCAACAGGGAGTATAACATTTTGCGGCATTTGATCCCTTGCACTAATGTTACCCATTCTTTGGCAACGATCACATGACATACAAAAGGTTCTAGCATCCTTAAATAAAGTTGGCCAATAGAATCCACATTCTAAAACCTTAAGGGTTGTGCGTTGTGTCCCAAAGTGTCCCCCACATGCATAAGTGTGACAGAATGTTAAAATAGAATTGAATTCCATGTCATGCACACACTTACATATAATCTGATCCGAGCAATATTTCCACAAGTATGGGTCATCCCAAACATAAAACCTAGCATCTTTTTTCAATTTATCACGTTGGTTTCTATTTAAAGTGTTTGGAACTTGTTTAGTCACCAAATAATTCACCAAATCCCCATACCAAGGCTCACTTACCTTAATGGATAGCAATTGCTCGTCGGGGAAGGTTTCTGCAATAGGGTACGGTTCCTCCTCATGTATCATACGGCTTAGGTGGTCAGCCACCACATTTTCACTTCCCTTTTTGTCCTTGATTTCGATGTCAAACTCTTGAAGAAGTAGCATCCATCGAATTAGCCGTGGTTTGGCTCCCTTTTTGGTGAACAAGTACTTTAAAGCTGCATGATGATAGGAGCATATTCATGCGACTTAATTAGCTTGTTCTCGTGCATTTATGTTGTGTTTATTTAGTTATTTTAGTGTTTAAGGCCATTTTTGTGTATTTTCAGATTATAAGGCCAAAGTGCGCAAGAAGATGCAAATTGGAGTCTTTTGGAGCGAAAGAGGAATGAATGAGTTGAAGACTTGAAGAAACGACGAATTCCTACTCCAATGATGAATTCTTACCAAAACGAGGAATCCTACTCAAACAGGGTTTCCTATTTGAAGTAGGAAAGTTAACCCTAGGTTTCCCGTTTTGGTAACCTTTCCTAAACTTAAACGTCCGTATTTTCTAGCCACTTTGAAGGCCTTGTAGGCACTTTAGGACACAAAACCAAGGCCCTAGCCCAATTACACAGCCCTTGCCGTGCCTTAACCCTAGTTCCCTTCCCTTGCCGTGCAAGGGGGGGCAATTTTGTCCTCTTTTATGCACTTAAACCCTAACCCTTTTTCCTTGCAGCCACTCTCCCTTTTATTTCTGAATTTTAACCTATTTCTCTCCTAAACTAAACCTAGCCGCACCCTAGGGGTTCCAATCATTCACTCATAAACCCTAAACTACAACCTTGCAGCCGCACCATATTCTCATTTCATTCACTTTCATTCATATTTTATTTCACCCTAATTCACCCTAGCCGTCACTCCCATCATATTTCACCCATTCATCCTAATATTACCCCAAAAACCGTAGCCACCATCACACAAAAACCATCTCAGCCGCACCTTTTTCCTAACCCTAAGCTACAAGCCGTCACTTCTCCTCTCATTGATATTATTCTCTTATTCCATATTCATTCAGCCACTACCCTAATTCCCTCTCAGCCGCAAGAACTCTCCCATTCTCTCCATCAGTCGTACTTATTCCCCTTCCATTCCAGCCATCTTCCACACACTTCCCACCATTGCCGCAGCCTTTCCACCATTCTCCCCTCCATTCCACACCTCCACACACCTTCCACAAACCTTGCCGCACCACCATATCACTATACATCCATCCCTAAACCAGAAAATCATCCAAAAACACCATTTAACCTCACTGCCGCAGCAAGGAGAAGAGGAAAGAGGAGCTTAGACGCACAGAAATTCAAGTGGATTCATTGGGTGTTCTAGGTGTAATCAATCCTTGGTGCTTTATGTTTAAATTCAATTGTATTTCTCTTTTTGTGAACATGAGAGGCTAAACCCCTATTTAGCTAGGGGGTGATTCAAAACCATGTTTATGCTTGCAATATGATTTGATTACTTTTGGTTGGAATTTCATGTATTGTGGATTCAATTTGTTTAACTGCTTGATTGATAACTTATTTGTGTATGTTTATTGAGAGTGCACGCTTAATTTTCATGCATGAATATGACGCTAGAATATAAGTGAATTTCACCTAATAGTTATGAACTTATATTCACAAGTAGTGGAGGTTGCTTATAAACAATCGCGTTAAATGAATTCCTGGCAAGAGTATCATGCTTTTCATAGTTACAAATGCCTTGTCGATGCTTATGATTTCCAAAGAACGTAATGATTCTAACTTGTATCTTTATCATGCTGTTCATATCGAGAACTTGTTAGGAATAATTTGGTTGCGATGCATATTCATCCAATTGAATGATTCTAGGGAAATTTGAAGGTTAATTTAAGCGGACCTAATTAACTTGGAGTGTCGAGGTTCATAATTCATCGAAAGACCAACTGAAAATCAAATTGTATGCAAGTGTGACATGTGTGGAGAAGAACCTTCTAGCTAGCATTCATCCATATTTTCATCACATTCATATTTACATTCTGCCTTTAAATTACAATCTGTGCATTTAGTTTAATTTCGTCAAAACCTCAATCCCCCTTTACTTTAGTGTCCAATTTAGTTAGAAAGTGTCTTAGTTTGTGTTTTTAAGTGTTTTGATTCAAGTTATTACCCAAATTCGTCCAAATTCACCAAAGTGCTCAAAACTGCCCATAAAGTGTTTTTAAGGCAGTTTTGAGTGTTTTGGTGCTGTTTTGAGTCTTTTGATTTGTTTTAGTGTTTTTATTGTTTAGTTTTGCATTCTTTGAGTCTAGTTTAGTGTTTTAACCTTTGTTTTACGTTTTTGAGTCAGTTTCCAAGGACCAAAGCTAATCTTACTTCCATTGTGTCTCAGATGGCCGAAGGAATGAGGGTGCAAGGACCAACTGTATGTGGAGTGTGTTCTATCCAAGGACATGCTTCTGAGAAGTGCCCACAACTCATTGAAAATGGTGGATGGGAAAGCGCAAATGCAATTGGGTTTCAAGGCCAAAACAACCCGAGGAACGATCCATATTCCAACACCTACAATCCCGGTTGGAGAGACCACCCGAACTTCAAATGGAGGGAGCCCCAACAACCACCACAACAAGGAGGCTTTAGGCAACAATCCCCGGGCTTCTACAACAAGCCATACGCCCCCACACAACCACCTCCACAATCTGCCCAAACAAGTTCACGTAACACTTTAGACAATGATACACTTCTTAAGTTACTAACGAATTTGTCTCAGGGGCAAGAAAACCAAGCCAAAGCCATGCAAAACCAAGATAAGAGGGTGGAGTAATTGGAGAAGCAAATTGGGCAGATTGCAGATTTTGTAGGGAAGTTTCGTGAGCAAGGCCAACTTCCTAGTTCTACCATTCCAAATCCCAAGGGAGGCTTCGAAAGTGCAAAGGCCATACTCTTGAGAAGTGGAAAAGAAGTCGGGGCAGGTCCTACACCATCACCATCAGGTCTTAACGAGGACGAAAAACTGAGAATTGAAGAGGAAGAAATAGGCCAACCCATGGCAAAGGTGGAAACACCTTTGCCGCAAGTTTGTGTTGATCCCAAATTGTCTAATTCGGCCAAGAAGGGTAAGAATGTGTCAAATTCGGTTCCTACTAATGTTTTTCCTTCGAATGTGCCTTTTCCTAGTAGGTTCATGCAAACGAACAAAGAAGAAGCCGAGAAGGACATCCTTGAGACGTTTCGGAAAGTGCAAGTGAACATACCCCTTTTGGATGCAATCATGCAAGTCTCGAGGTACGCCAAGTTCTTAAAGGAGCTTTGCACCACTAGGAAGAGGATGTCGACCAAGGAGGTGGTAAAGGTAGGTGAAAATGTCTCCGCCATCTTGCAACGCAAACTACCCCCCAAATGCAAAGATCCGGGTAGTTTTACAATTCCTTGTGTGATAGGTAATACTCGTTTTGAATCTGCCATGCTAGATCTAGGTGCTTCTATAAATGTCATGCCATATTCAATTTATGCATCTATGAACTTAGGAGTATTGAAAAATGATGGTGTAATTACACAATTGGCCGATAGATCTAATGCTTATCCAAAGGGAGTTTTGGAAGATGTGTTAGTGCAGGTTAATCATTTAATCTTTCCGGCGGATTTCTATGTGCTCGAGATGGATGAATCTGACCATGCCCCTACGTTGCCAATCCTACTTGGACGGCCATTCATGAAGACGGCTCGGACAAAGATTGATGTGTTTAATGGAACGTTGTCCATGGAATTTGATGGGGAAGTTGTTAATTTTAGTCTTTCTGATTCTATTAAGTATCCTAGTGAGGATCATTCATGTTTCTCCATTGATATAGTTGACTCGTTGGCGCAGGGACACTTTGAAGATTTGAACGCCGATGCACTAGAAAATGTCATTACACGAAGCATGGAACTAAAAACCGTGAAAGGGGGATTGATGCTAGCCCACGACACACACTCTCTACTTCATACCGTGCCTCCTAGTGAGGAATGCCTTGAGTTGGTTGCTGCCCTTGAGTCATTGCCTAAGCACGAGGGTAAGTTTCCTAAATTTGAGTCAATTCCCATTTCGACTAATAAGTTGCTTCCATCTATAGGTCAGGCACCCACCCTTGATCTCAAACCACTAACAAGCCATTTGAAGTACATTTTCTTAGGGGAAGAGGAGACCTTACCGGCCATTATTTCTTCATCACTCACGGCACAAGAAGAGGAGAAACTAGTGCGTGTTTTGAAGGAGTTCAAATCTGCCCTAGGTTGGACTTTGGCCGATTTCAAAGGTATTAGTCCCGCCACATGCATGCATCACATATTTCTTGAGGAAGGGGCCAAACCAACTAGAGAGGCTCAACGCCGTCTTAACCCTCCGATGATGGAAGTAGTGAAGAAGGAGATAATCAAGCTCCTTGATTGTGGAGTCATCTATCCAATCTCGGATAGTAAGTGGGTGTCACCTATCCAATGTGTGCCAAAGAAATCTGGAGTGACGGTGGTGGAAATGCGGAGAATGAGCTTGTGCCCACCCGAATCCAAACCGGTTGGCGCGTATGCACTGATTATAGGAAGATAAACGCCACCACGAGGAATGACCACTTTCCATTGCCGTTCCTAGATCAAATGCTTGAGAGGTTAGTAGGTCATTCATTTTATTGTTTTCTTGATGGATATTCTGGTTATAATCAAATTGTTATTGCCCCGGATGATCAAGAAAAGACTACTTTTACATGCCCCTTTGGTACATTTGCTTATCGTCGCATGCCATTTGGTTTATGTAATGCACCTGCCACATTTCAAAGATGCATGATGAGCATATTTTCAGATTATGTTGAGAAAATTATTGAGGTTTTTATGGATGATTTCAGTGTTTTTGGTAACTCATTTGATGGTTGTTTGAATAATCTTAGTGTGATTTTGAACCGTTGTGTTGAAACAAACCTTGTGTTAAATTGGGAGAAATGTCACTTCATGGTTAAGCAAGGTATTGTTTTAGGACATTATTTCTGAAAAAGGTATTGAAGTAGATAAATCTAAGGTAGACCTTGTTCGTCACTTACCCTCTCCAACTTCGGTTAGAGAGGTTCGTTCGTTTCTTGGTCTTGCAGGTTTTTATAGGCGCTTCATAAAGGATTTCTCCAAGATTGCGCAGCCACTATGCCGATTGCTTCAAAAGGAGGTGGTTTTCGAGTTCAACGAGGCGTGTGAGAAAGCATTCAACCACCTCAAGGAGGCTCTCACTTCGGCTCCCATTATCACACCTCCGGATTGGAGCCTTCCATTTGAGTTGATGTGCGATGCTTCGGACTATGCACTTGGTGCTGTTTTGGGGCAGCGAAAGAACAAACAACCTCATGTTATTTATTATGCATCCAGGACACTAAATGATGCTCAATTAAATTACTCAACCACTGAAAAAGAATTACTTGCTGTGGTATTTGCATTAGATAAGTTCCGATCCTACTTACTTGGTACTAAAGTTATTATTTTTACTGATCATGCAGCTCTCAAGTATTTGCTCACAAAAAAAGAAGCCAAGCCTAGACTAATTCGATGGATGTTGCTTCTACAAGAGTTTGACATTGAGATTCGGGATAAGAAGGGCGTGGAGAACGTGGTGGCTGACCACCTAAGCCGATTGGTGCATAATGAGGAGTCCCTACCAATTGCAGAGACATTCCCCGATGAACAATTGCTGTCCATAAAGGTTAGTACACCTTGGTATGCTGATATAGTTAATTTTTTGGTGTCAAAACGTATTCCAAGTGAGTTCAATAGGCACTAACGTGACAAACTTAGGCATGATGCACAGTTTTATGTGTGGGATGATCCATACTTACGGAAATTTTGTCCCGATCAGATTATACGTCGTTGTGTGCATGATTCTGAATGTCATTCAATTTTGAGTTTTTGTCATACATATGCATGTGGAGGGCACTTTGGCACACAACACACGGCCCTCAAAGTGTTACAATGTGGATTTTATTGGCCTAGTATTTTTAAGGATGCTAGAACGTTTTGCTTAACATGTGATAAATGCCAAAGAATGGGTGGTATTAGTGCAAATGACCAAATGTCGCAGGTTTCTATCCTAAATGTTGAAATTTTTGATGTTTGGGGTATTGACTTCATGGGTCCATTTCCGTCATCATATGGTTTTATGTATATTTTGCTTGCAGTTGATTATGTGTCGAAGTGGGTGGAAGCAAAAGCCACCCAGACTAATGATTCTAAAGTGGTTGTAGATTTTATTAGAACTAACATTTTTGCAAGGTTTGGCATGCCACGAGTGATCATTAGTGATGAAGGGTCCCATTTTTGCAACCGGACCATTGAGGCATTATTGAGGAAATACAGTGTCAACCATAAGGTTTCTACACCTTACCATCCTCAAACAAATGGCCAAGCCGAGGTTTCCAACCGAGAGATCAAGCAAATCCTAGAAAAGACCGTTGGGCCAACAAGAAAGGATTGGAGTTTACGGTTGGATGATGCACTTTGGGCGTATCGTACGGCATACAAAACCCCCATTGGGATGTCCCCTTTTCGACTTGTCTATGGCAAGGCATGCCATCTTCCTGTGGAGTTGGAGCATAAAGCTCTTTGGGCCGTCAAGAAGTTCAACATGCACTTAGATGAAGCGGGAAGTCATAGGAAATTCCAATTGAATGAGCTTGATGAAATACGGCACGAGGCGTACGAGAATGCAAGCATTTACAAGCAGAAGACCAAAGCTTTCCATGACAACATGATCCGTGGGAAATCCTTCTCCATTGGGTAGAAAGTGCTATTGTTCAATGATAGGAGCATATTCATGCGACTTAAATGGCTTGTTCTCGTACATTTACGTTATGTTTCTTTAGTTATTTTAGTTCTTTATGCTTCTTTTGTGTGTTTTCAGGTTCTAAGGGCTTAGGGAGCAAGAAAGTGCATTTTGAGGCCATTTGGAGCATTTTTGGGCATGGATTGGATAGCTTATCCATGGAGCCAAAGTTTGGACGAATTTGAAGGCCTTATTTTCACTTTGGACATAAAACAAAGGGCCTAGCCCATTCTCTCTTATTCTATCCCTTATAGCCATGCAAAGAACCATCCATTCCATCAAAAACAATCCATCAATTCACATGCAAAACCACCATTAACATACATGCACCCAAACAAAGCCAACCTAGCTAACCCTACATGCATTATTTATTAGCATCTTTACAAGACATTATCATTGCATAACATTCCACTTCCACCTCTTTCCAACCTAATTCACATGCATATCAACCCTACATACATTAATTAGTCATTCTTTTCATATTACACTCAAATGCATTCACATGCATTTCAAGAAGCAAAACAACATTGTGCCGTGAGCTTCCCTTGCATTTTCAGCTTTCCTCCTTGCATTCACATGCATAACCAACCTAGTGTCACTCCCATTCATTCCCTTTAATTATTTAGCCATTATCATACATTTATTCTCCCATAAACAACCCAACAATGCCGTGAGTTCCCACTCCCATTTCCAACTTTCCATAACTTTTCCTAGTTGTTTTATTACATACATTCCCCCTTCATTATTCCAAACACATGCACCCATAATCATTCATCCCCTCCTAGCTGCAATATTCCCTCTTTTGTTCCCCCATTTCACCTATAAATAAGCATCCAACACTCCTCAAAATTCATTCACTCTTCCATACACATTTTCAGTTACAAACACTTCCATTTTCTGTGCAGTTTTTCTCCTTCATTGCAGCCACTATCCAACCACTTCCCATCCCTCCAAAACACTTCACATAATCCCCAAAGCTCACCTTAGACCTTGTGCTACAACAACGAGGAAGAAAAGAGTGCTTAAACGTTCATACAATTCAAGTTTGAGTTGTTGGAATGTTTAGGTGTTTCTTTGATTTCAAAGTTTAAATTTAATTCTCTTTGTTTTGTACGTATGAGAAGGGAAGAGAAGAGTGCCTAAACGTTCATACAATTCACGTTTGAGTTGTTGGAATGTTTAGGTGTTTCTTTGATTTCAAAGTTATGAGGAACTAAACCCCCTTTAGCTAGGGGGTGATTCGAAACTATGTTTATATTTGCATTTTGAATTGATTACGTTTGGTTGGAATTTCATAAGTTGTGGATTCAATTCGTTTAACTGTTTGATTGATAACTTATTTATGTATGTTCATTGAGATTGCAAGCTTAATTTTCATGCATAAATATGACGCTAGAATATAAGTGAATTTCACCTAATCGTTATGAACTTATATTCACAAGTAGTAGAGGTTGCTTATAAACAATCGCGTTAAACGAATTCTTGGCATAAGTTTCATGCGTATTCCATAGTAACGAATGCCTCGTCGATGTTTATGATTTCCGTTGAACTTAATGATCTTGGTTAAATGTCTCTATCATGCGTATTCCATAGTTAGGGACTTTGATTAAGAATAATTTGGTTGTAATGCGTATTCCATTCAATCCAACGAATTTAGGGAAATCTGAAAGTTAATCTAAGCGGATCTAATTAACTTGGAGCATTGAGTTTCACAACTTATCGAAAGACCAACTGAGAATCAATTTTGTTTGCAAGTGTAACATGTGTGGAGAAGAACCCCTTGGCTATTCCATCATCCATATTTTTATCACATTCATATTTACATTTTGCCTTTAATTATATTCTGTCTTTTTAATTTAATATCGTCCAACCACAATTCCCCCCCTATTTTGTTAAGTCTTAATCATTCGTATTTGTTTTATTTTTGTATCTTTAAGCTTTTGGAGTCATAAACAATTGCAAATTCATCTAAATCAAGTTCTAGCTTCTATTTGAGTCAATTTGATTGTTTTAGACAATTTGAGTTTTTCAAAGCCATTCTGAGTCATAGTAGTCTTGTTAAGAGTATTTTAATTTAGTTTTTATGTTTTTAAGTCAATTTAGAAGGTTTTAGCAAGCCCTCCTAATCCCCGGTCTAGAACGATCCCTCACTTATCCATTCTACTACAATTGTCAAACGAGGGTTTAATTTGAGTGTCAAGTAATTCTCGCATCAAATTTTGGCGCCGTTGCCGGGGATTAGCAACTTTGCTAATCCTTTGTCTTTATTTTTATATTTTGTTTTTCGTGCATTCTTATTTCAAATTCTTAGTTTGTTTGTTTCCTTGTTTTTTTTTAGGTACTGTGTATGACTCGTAGCTCTCGGCCTATTATAGAGAACATCTCCGACTTTGACGGTGATTTTGAACGCACTTTGAGGAGAACGAGGAGTCAACAAGAGCCACCACAACCTCCACCACAACCTGGGCTTGAAGAAGACGAAGTAGGTGTAGAAGAAAAGCCCACGGATCAGATTTTTGAAGAAGAACAAGCCATGGCAGCAGATAATAGAACCATCAAGGAGCTTTCGGCCTCGGGTCTGGATAATGCATTGCCTCTTTGTATCCAATACCCCACGGCTGCCCAAGGCAAGACCGATGAATTTGAACTCAAATCCAGTTTGTTACACCATATTCCGAAGTTCCATGGCTTGTCTATGGAAGACCCCAACAAACACTTGAAGGAGTTCGAGGTGGTTTGTTCGAGCATGACCCCCGTCAATGTGGATGGGAGTATATTGAAGATGAAGGCCTTTCCATTTTCACTTATGGACAAGGCCAAAGATTGGCTCTACGAACTAGCCCCGGGAACTGTGACTTCGTGGGAGAGTATGAAGCGTGCTTTCTTGGAGAAATTCTTCCCTACTTCGAGAGTGATTCTCCTACGGAAGAAAATTAGTGGTATTCAACAGAATCATGGTGAGACATTCCCGGCTTATTATGAGCGCTTCAAGGGCCTTGTAGCTTCATGTCCTCAACATCAAATGAAGGAGGAACTTCTCCTTCAATATTTCTATGAGGGCCTCCTTCCTATCGAACGTCAAATGCTTGATGCATCAGCGGGAGGAGCATTGGTGGACAAAACACCAAGGGATGCCAAGGTTCTCATAGCCAACCGAGCGCTCAACGCTCAACAATATGAAGGAGTGGGCCAAAGGGAAGCCCCACGGCAACAAAGTGTAAATGAGGTGAGTGCTATTTCTGAAATTCAATCACAACTTGCTAATCTTACTTCTCTTGTTTCTCAGGTTGTGATTGGTCCAAAAGCACAAGAACACCAAGTCTGTGGCGTGTGCTCAATTCAAGGGCATCCATCCGACAAGTGCCCTCAACTAATCGAGAATGGTGGGTGGGAATCTGCCAATGCAATTGGTTTCCAAGGACAAAATCAAAACAACCCATACTCGAACACTTATAATGCCGGATGGAGGGACCATCCAAACTTCAAATGGAGGGAGCCACAACAAGCTGCCCAACAAGGAGGATTTAGGCCAAACCCCCCTGGTTTTTATTCCAAGCCGTATGCACCCCAACAATCCCAACAACCTTCGGCATCATCTCATTCAGGTACGTCTTTGGAAAGTAATCAAGCTATGCAATTACTAACCTCTATTTCGCAGGGGTTGCAAAATCAAAACAACCGGATAGAAAATAACGAGAAGGAGATGATGGATATGAAGAAACAAATAGGGCAGATTTCTGAGTTCCTTGGACAGATTAGAGAGCAAGGAAAGCTTCCTAGCTCAACCACAGTCAATCCAAAGGGAGGATTCGAATCCGCCAAGGCCATCACCCTAAGGGGTGGAAAAGAAGTTGGGACCGAGCCAAACAATCCCACATCTGCCCAGAAAGTAGATGAAGAGAAGACACAACCTGAGGCAGATCACCCTAACTCGGCCAAATCAGGTAATTTAAGTTCAAATTCATGTACTTCACGTCCTAATCTGCCCAATGTACCTTTTCCTCGTAGGTTCATGCAAGAAAAAAAGGAAGAAAGCGAGAAGGACATTCTTGAAACGTTCCGGAAGGTGCAAGTGAACATACCACTTCTCGATGCAATCAAACAGGTTCCAAAGTATGCTAAATTCCTCAAGGACCTATGCAATACAAAGAGAAGAAGGGCAAACAAAGAGGTAGTGAAGGTAAGCGAGAATGTGTCCGCTGTTTTGCAACGTAAACTGCCTACCAAGTGCAAAGACCCCGGTAGTTTCACGATTCCTTGTGTGATTGGACATAATCGTTTTGAACATGCCATGCTTGATTTAGGTGCATCCATAAATGTCATGCCTTATTCGATTTATGCATCTATGAATTTGGGTGAATTAAAACAAGATGGTGTAATTATACAATTGGCCGATCGTTCTAACGCGTATCCAAAAGGAGTTTTGGAAGATGTGCTTGTGCAGGTGAACCATTTAATTTTTCCGGCTGATTTCTACGTCCTAGACATGGAGGATTCAGCCCATTCTACATCTTTGCCGATTCTCCTTGGTAGGCCATTCATGAAGACGGCCCGAACGAAGATTGATGTATACAAAGGCACCTTGACAATGGAATTCGATGGGGAAGTGATTGATTTTAATATTTCTGAAACTATGAGATATCCCGTTGATGACCATTCTTGTTTTTCCATTGATGTTATCAATTCTTTGGCGCAGGTATACCTTGAAGAATTGAATGAGGACGCCCTGGAAACAACCATCACTAAGGCCATAGAGCACAAAAATGAAGGATTTGGGCCAATGCAAGGCCACGGCAAGGAGGAGGAATTCTTTGCAATGGGTTCTAGTGAAGAAATAATTGAGGTTGTGGCAGCCCTTGAGTCATTACCACAACAATATGGTAAGGTTCCACTCTCACTTTCAAATTCAGTTTCCACTAAGATGCTACCTTCTGTTGTTCAGGCACCATCGCTTGAACTTAAGCCGTTGCCGGACCATTTGAAGTATGTGTTTTTGGGAAAAGGCGAAACATTGCCCGTCATCATTTCATCAAGTCTCACGGCAATGGAGGAGGAGAAGCTTGAGAGGGTGCTGCGAGAGCACAAAACGGCCATAGGGTGGACTTTGGCCGACATTAAAGGAATAAGCCCTACCACATGCATGCACCGTATACTTCTTGAGGAGGGGACTAAGCCATCCCGAGAGGCTCAACGCCGTCTCAACCCTCCGATGATGGAAGTGGTGAAGAAGGAAATAATCAAGCTTTTGGATTGCGGAGTGATCTACCCTATCTCCGATAGCCGTTGGGTCTCTCCAGTTCAAGTCGTTCCCAAGAAGTCCGGAGTAACTGTTATCAAGAATGATGAGAATGAGCTCGTGCCTACACGCATTCAGACTGGATGGCGAGTATGTATCGATTACCGGAAGCTAAATGCCATGACTAGGAAAGATCACTTTCCTTTGCCATTCATCGACCAGATGCTCGAAAGGTTAGCCGGTCATGCCTTTTACTGTTTTCTTGATGGATACTCTGGATATAACCAAATTGTGATAGCCCCGGATGATCAAGAGAAGACCACATTCACATGTCCCTTTGGAACATTTGCTTATCGTCGCATGCCATTTGGCTTATGCAACGCACCGGCCACTTTCCAAAGGTGTATGGTAAGTATATTTTCCGATTTTGTTGAAAAGATCATTGAGGTTTTCATGGATGATTTCAGTGTATTTGGGAGTTCATTTGATAATTGCTTGGATAATCTGACCTTAATTTTGAAACGATGTGTTGAAACTAACCTTGTCTTGAATTGGGAGAAATGTCACTTTATGGTGAAACAAGGTATAGTTTTAGGACATATTGTTTCAGAAAAAGGAATTGAAGTAGATAAATCAAAAATAGACCTTGTACGTCACTTACCCTCTCCTACTTCGGTTAGAGAGGTACGTTCGTTTCTTGGCCATGCAGGGTTCTATAGGCGTTTTATCAAGGACTTCTCCAAGATGTCCAACCCTCTTTGCCGATTGCTTCAAAAAGATGTGCCATTCAAGTTTGATGGAGAGTGTAATTCGGCATTTAACCAACTCAAGGAGAAGCTAGTCTCGGCCCCCATTATTGTACCTCCAGATTGGAGCCTTCCGTTCGAGCTCATGTGCGATGCATCCGACTATGCATTAGGAGCTGTTCTAGGACAAAGAAGAGACAAGCGGCCGCATGTCATATACTATGCCTCTCGGACTCTCAATGATGCCCAATTGAACTACTCCACGACGGAAAAAGAACTTCTAGCTGTGGTTTTTGCTTTAGATAAATTCCGTTCATATTTAATTGGTACTAAAGTAATCGTTTATTCTGATCATGCAGCTTTGAGGTACTTGCTCACGAAAAAGGAAGCAAAGCCGAGGCTTATCCGTTGGATTCTTCTTCTTCAAGAATTTGATATTGAAATCCGGGATAAGAAAGGAAGCGAGAATGTAGTGGCTGACCATTTAAGCCGAATGATCCACGAGGAGCATGAACATGCCGTACCTATCCCTGAAACTTTTCCCGATGAGCAGCTGCTTTCCATTGAGGTAAGTGAACCATGGTATGCAGATTTAGTGAATTACTTGGTGGCTAAACAAATTCCAAATGAACTAAACAAGCACCAACGTGATAAGCTTAAAAATGATGCACGTTTCTATGTTTGGGATGACCCTTATTTGTGGAAGTATTGCTCAGATCAAATTGTACGTAGATGTGTGCATGATTCTGAATTTCACTCAATTCTAAGCTTTTGTCACACATATGCATGTGGTGGTCATTTTGGCACACAACGCACTGCCCTCAAGGTTTTAGAGTGTGGTTTTTATTGGCCGACTATATTTAGGGATGCTAGAACCTTTTGTATGTCTTGTGATCGTTGCCAACGAATGGGTAACATAGGTACCAAGGACCAAATGCCGCAAACCCCTGTCTTTAATGTTGAAATTTTTGATGTTTGGGGCATTGATTTCATGGGCCCTTTCCCTCCATCTTATGGTTTCACTTATATCTTGCTAGCCGTTGATTATGTTTCTAAATGGGTGGAAGCAAAAGCCACCCGTACTAACGATTCTAAGGTGGTTGCAGATTTCGTGAAAACTAACATTTTTGCTAGGTTTGGAATGCCGAGAGTAATCATAAGTGATGGAGGGTCTCACTTTTGCAATCGGACCATTGAGGCGTTGCTAAGAAAGTACCATGTCAACCATAAGGTCTCCACACCTTACCATCCTCAAACAAATGGCCAAGCCGAGGTGTCTAACCGAGAAATCAAACAAATTTTGGAGAAGACCGTTGGACCAACAAGGAGGGATTGGAGCTTACGTTTAGATGATGCACTGTGGGCATATCGTACGGCATACAAAACACCCATTGGGATGTCACCTTTTCGGCTCGTCTATGGTAAGCCATGTCATTTGCCCGTAGAGTTAGAGCACAAGGCACATTGGGCCGTGAAGATTTTCAACATGGACATAGATGCAGCGGGAGTTCATAGGAAGCTCCAATTGAATGAACTTGAGGAGATTCGGAATGAAGCCTATGAGAATGCCCGGATGTACAAAACCAAGACCAAAGCATTCCATGATAAAATGATTCGAACCAAGACCTTCACAGTTGGGCAGAAAGTGTTACTTTTCAACTCTCGCCTACGGTTGTTTCCTGGTAAGTTGCGTTCTAAATGGATTGGCCCGTTTGTTGTTACTAATGTTTTCCCTCATGGTGCAGTGCAAATCAAAAGTTCAAGGACGCAGCAAGAATTCAAAGTGAATGGGCATCGATTGAAGCCCTATTACGAGATGTTTGAGGAGCATGTCGTGGAGGAGGTACCCCTCCATGCCGTGGAACCTAGTCAAGCTTAAACGGAGGTACCGTCCGGCTGCAAGACGTAAAAGAAAGCGCTACTTGGGAGGCAACCCATGCATCCGAATAGAGAAGAACTTGGAAAACCCCTTTAAGAGACTTATTTTTATTCCTTTCTTTTTCTTTACTGCCTTACTTTGCTTTCTTTCTCGTATTTGTTTATTTGCTTGCTCTGTTGTGACTTTCTGCTTAAAACATTGAGGACAAGGTTTGATTTAAGTGTGGGGGGGTAAACAATTTGTATTTGCATGAATTTCGTGGGATTTATTCACCTATCACTTAGAATGTTGTTTCTTGCTGTTTTAAGCGTTTTTAGAGTGTTTTATAGTGTCTTGGTATAAAACTTCGAAAATTTGATAAAAAAAAAAAATAATAAAAAAAAAAAAAAAAAAAAGATCTTTTGAAAAACCCAAAAATATGTGTTTTTAGAGTCATTTGAGTCATTTTGGTGTTTGTTTGTGTCTTAGCGCTACTTAGGTTGTTTAGTTGTTATTGTTTGTTTGTTTATTAATTATGTGAGTCTATGATTGTAACATTGAGAAAATGTTTGATTTATTGATAGGCACTGCTAAACAAAGAAAGATGGTGCTTCACAAAGGGTGTTTGCTTGAGGCCCCACTACGTGGCTTTACTCTTGAAGCGGAAGGCGTAGGAGCAGAAGGCATCGGAGCGGAAGGCGTAGGAACAGAAGGCGTTGGAACAGAAGGCATAGGAGCAGAAGGCATCGAAGATAGAGCATTCCAGGCCTCAATACTTGGCCAAGCGCTGGATGAGCCAGGAAAAAGTTGCCTCTGGAGGAAAGACGAGAACCTTTGACGGTCACTGTGAATCCGACCTTCAGACTCTTGCAGCTCATCAAGCTTCCTCTTCATGCCCGTCGAATAGTTGTTTGCAAGCACGTGCAAACTTCTATTCTCATACTTCAGCTGCTGGATCTCCTGCTTGAGACTTTCCACTTCTGCCATCAATGATTCCACCTGACGGGAGCGGGCAAGCAGGCGTTGGCCCATGTTGGACACAGAACTCGCACACTGAACACTAAGTGCGAGGGACTCTTGAACGGCCAGCTCATCGGACCGTCCTGACAGCAGCCTGCTATCTTTCGGAGTGAGGAGGTTCCTAGCTACTATTGTAGCTGTTGTGGCGTCCTGCATCACGGAGTCTTCACCTGTGAGAGGACCGTTAGAAGAAAAGAAAGAAGGGCGCCATACGTTACCTTGACGCGGCGCGCCCGTATCACTGCTAAGGCTCAATTCCAAGCTAAGGTTCGATGAGTTTGCCATTTTTCAAAAGTGTTCAGAAAGAAGGGGTGGTTGGAGTTAATTCTCAAAGGGCCGGAGTCGATTTTTCAAGAATGGGATTTCTTCAGAGTGTATTTGTTGGGGTGATCGATAGCTCCATAAAAAGCCATGGCGACGCGTCCACCGATTCAGAGATCCGGATTTTCCTCCGCAAATTTCGACGACGCTTTCGCGGTTTTTCAGAAAACGCGTTCAGCTTTGTCAAAAGATATCTGACAAAGCTGATAACACGTGGAGGCCATCATCTCAATTACACGTCTTTAGCCGACAAGCGCAAAGTTCGGCGACACTTTCTCAGCTTTTCAGAAGACGCGTGCAGCTTTGTCAAAAGGAGCCGCATCTGCACTACCACGTGTCGTTCAGCACTCGAAGGGGCGCCTGCTCAGAAATCGAAGAGGCGTGTTCAGAGATCGAAGAGGCGCCATTATTTCAAAAAGCCGGATTTGCGGGATCAAAATGTTTGTCGACGAAGGTAAAAAGTACCACCACTTGATATTATCTCTATATATGTCGACCTTCGTCTTTTATGGCAGGGTAAACCTGAAGAAAAATGCCCAACTCTCTCTCACCTCTGAGGGCGCACTCCCAGCAAAGCCTTTTGAATTACTCAAAATTTTCTTCTTCCCCAAAGATGATACCAGATACCTGGAGTACATATGACCCAGGAGGAAATACATGCGCTGATTCCTTCACCGCTTCTTCAAAAGCAAAGGTATCTCATATCATCAAGGTCAAAAGCAAAAGTATCTCATATCATGCTCTCTCCCTGTCTTTTTCTTTGTCCTTGTTCTTACTCGCATGGCAAAGTGAAAGAAGCAATCAGCCGGCACTTGGAGTCAGTCTTCCGATCTGGAGCCAACTGCCTGGAACCTATTCCTGATTGCTTACCTAGCGTTGCTCTCGAGTAGTCATCTTCAACGGTTGATACACTTCCAGAGAAGGGACCACTCCTGCACAGATTGAACAAAGAAACAGACAAAAGGGATAAGCTCAGACCTTCGGGGAAGACCAAAAGAATCCTCCAGCCCAGTAGCACAAAGGAAAATCAATGATGGGCGGAAACCAGTTCGAGAGTAAGCCTGTGGATCATCAAGATCAAGCCTCATTGCAATCAACAAAGAGAAGATGGAATTTACACTCCATAACCAGATTTGCGTCCCTAAACTCTTCTCTTTGTTAATTACATTTTGCCATGTTTAGTATGTTTAAGTGCTTTTTGTGTATTTACTTATGCTTTGTGTGAATCTATGCTTAAAACATTGAGGACAATGTTTGATTTAAGTGTGGGGGGGGGTAACTAAGTATATTTGATGCAAATTCGTTGGATTTTATCACCTATCACTTCACATGTTGTTTCTCACTGTTTTAAAACTATTTTAGTGTGTGTTGTTTTATAACTCCGAAAAGCACATAAAAATTTGAAAAATTGTTTTGAAAAGCCTAAAAAGAGTGTTTTGAGTCGTTTTTGTGAGTTTGTGTCTTAGGATACCTTCCAACACAATGTTAAGGATTTGGTTTATAATTGCATGACGGTTAGAAAGAGTTATAAACATAGAGAAAAGTTTGATTTACTCTTGGTTTATGCTTAGTTATGGTTATAATATATGACTTCACATGCAATCATAAAAGAAAAATTCGTTTTTGTAACATGCTTGAAGGAAGGAACTCAAACAAACGCTACAACCCTGTGAGACTCGAGCCATTACCTTCTTTGGAGAGTTATTTTCTGTGATTCTTTGTTTTCTAAAGTTGTTGCATGATCTCATTATTCCTTGCTTGGTTACTACTTAGAATGCAATTGTATCATGATAGAACTAAATGCTAGAACTTATATCCGTTTCATTCAAAGCATGACATTGAATTGCATAACATATATCAAGATGAAGTTGTGTAGTTGCCACCATAACCAAATAGCCTTACTTCCCATATTTCGTATTTATTGTAAGTTTTAACCCCGTTGAGCCTCGTTTAGCCTTTATTCTTTGTTAACCCACATCACCCCTTACCTAGCCTAGAGTAGGACTTTCCTATACCCTTGTTCTTAAAGGATAGTGAGCATGACTTAATTGAATTCCTTTTTATTAATATGTTGCAGAAAATAAGTGTGGGGGAAGGGATTTTTGTGTGTATGTATGTGCCTAAGTCTTAAAGGAGGCACGGGAAAAAAAAAAAAAAAAGAAAAAAAAAAAAAAAAAAAAAAAAAAAAAAAAAAAAAAAAAAAAAAAGAAAAGAAAAGAAAAAGAGTGAAAATAAGTGAGAATGGACTCACAAGTGTGATTGTTGATGAAAGGGCCCAAAAAGTTTGAATATGGCCCTAAGTGTTGTGACTTCCCCTTGGGTGTTCAAAGTTAACTTCTGCGTTCTAAAGGGAATTCTAAGTGCCTAATTCAATACTTTGCTCACTATTGCTTTAAGAACGTTTGTGTACTCTACCTTTCTTTGTTAAACCATTACCCTTAGCCCCGTTACCTCCCTCAACTTCTATCTTGAGTGTTATGTGTTTCAATTTGCGGAGTTTGAAATTGATATGAGCTTATGGAATCACTGGTTCTCATTCTAAGTAGTAGCATTCCATTCATGAGATCATACCTAAACATGCTTATTAACTCCAGAAATTGCTCTCTTTATGATACATATATGTGAGTGTTCGTTTTCATGTTTACATCAATCTTCTCACATATGACTAGATTAGGGTGTGTAGTTAGAAATTCTGAGTGAAAATCGAGTGCATATCTTGTAAGGAATTGAGCAAATTCTCTAAGGCATGTTACTACATTCAAAACATGGTTTTAAATGCTTAATTGTGAACTAGTATATGGTGACTATGATTAAGAATGTACTTAAGTGTGAAGATGACTAAAAATCTGTGAGAATGATGATTTTTAACATGTCATGTGCATTGGAAATCCCTAAGACGGTTGTTGGAAGGTTTAGGTTGTGTTTTACGTGTTTAGTGTCGTTTTGTTTATTTGTTTTTATTCTGTTTTGCTCGAGGACTAGCAAAAGCTAAGTGTGGGGGTATTTGATAGGAGCATATTCATGCGACTTAAATGGCTTGTTCTCGTACATTTACGTTATGTTTCTTTAGTTATTTTAGTTCTTTATGCTTCTTTTGTGTGTTTTCAGGTTCTAAGGGCTTAGGGAGCAAGAAAGTGCATTTTGAGGCCATTTGGAGCATTTTTGGGCATGGATTGGATAGCTTATCCATGGAGCCAAAGTTTGGACGAATTTGAAGGCCTTATTTTCACTTTGGACATAAAACAAAGGGCCTAGCCCATTCTCTCTTATTCTATCCCTTATAGCCATGCAAAGAACCATCCATTCCATCAAAAACAATCCATCAATTCACATGCAAAACCACCATTAACATACATGCACCCAAACAAAGCCAACCTAGCTAACCCTACATGCATTATTTATTAGCATCTTTACAAGACATTATCATTGCATAACATTCCACTTCCACCTCTTTCCAACCTAATTCACATGCATATCAACCCTACATACATTAATTAGTCATTCTTTTCATATTACACTCAAATGCATTCACATGCATTTCAAGAAGCAAAACAACATTGTGCCGTGAGCTTCCCTTGCATTTTCAGCTTTCCTCCTTGCATTCACATGCATAACCAACCTAGTGTCACTCCCATTCATTCCCTTTAATTATTTAGCCATTATCATACATTTATTCTCCCATAAACAACCCAACAATGCCGTGAGTTCCCACTCCCATTTCCAACTTTCCATAACTTTTCCTAGTTGTTTTATTACATACATTCCCCCTTCATTATTCCAAACACATGCACCCATAATCATTCATCCCCTCCTAGCTGCAATATTCCCTCTTTTGTTCCCCCATTTCACCTATAAATAAGCATCCAACACTCCTCAAAATTCATTCACTCTTCCATACACATTTTCAGTTACAAACACTTCCATTTTCTGTGCAGTTTTCTCCTTCATTGCAGCCACTATCCAATCACTTCCCATCCCTCCAAAACACTTCACATAATCCCCAAAGCTCACCTTAGACCTTGTGCTACAACAACGAGGAAGAAAAGAGTGCTTAAACGTTCATACAATTCAAGTTTGAGTTGTTGGAATGTTTAGGTGTTTCTTTGATTTCAAAGTTTAAATTTAATTCTCTTTGTTTTGTACGTATGAGAAGGGAAGAGAAGAGTGCCTAAACGTTCATACAATTCACGTTTGAGTTGTTGGAATGTTTAGGTGTTTCTTTGATTTCAAAGTTATGAGGAACTAAACCCCCTTTAGCTAGGGGGTGATTCGAAACTATGTTTATATTTGCATTTTGAATTGATTACGTTTGGTTGGAATTTCATAAGTTGTGGATTCAATTCGTTTAACTGTTTGATTGATAACTTATTTATGTATGTTCATTGAGATTGCAAGCTTAATTTTCATGCATAAATATGACGCTAGAATATAAGTGAATTTCACCTAATCGTTATGAACTTATATTCACAAGTAGTAGAGGTTGCTTATAAACAATCGCGTTAAACGAATTCTTGGCATAAGTTTCATGCGTATTCCATAGTAACGAATGCCTCGTCGATGTTTATGATTTCCGTTGAACTTAATGATCTTGGTTAAATGTCTCTATCATGCGTATTCCATAGTTAGGGACTTTGATTAAGAATAATTTGGTTGTAATGCGTATTCCATTCAATCCAACGAATTTAGGGAAATCTGAAAGTTAATCTAAGCGGATCTAATTAACTTGGAGCATTGAGTTTCACAACTTATCGAAAGACCAACTGAGAATCAATTTTGTTTGCAAGTGTAACATGTGTGGAGAAGAACCCCTTGGCTATTCCATCATCCATATTTTTATCACATTCATATTTACATTTTGCCTTTAATTATATTCTGTCTTTTTAATTTAATATCGTCCAACCACAATTCCCCCCCTATTTTGTTAAGTCTTAATCATTCGTATTTGTTTTATTTTTGTATCTTTAAGCTTTTGGAGTCATAAACAATTGCAAATTCATCTAAATCAAGTTCTAGCTTCTATTTGAGTCAATTTGATTGTTTTAGACAATTTGAGTTTTTCAAAGCCATTCTGAGTCATAGTAGTCTTGTTAAGAGTATTTTAATTTAGTTTTTATGTTTTTAAGTCAATTTAGAAGGTTTTAGCAAGCCCTCCTAATCCCCGGTCTAGAACGATCCCTCACTTATCCATTCTACTACAATTGTCAAACGAGGGTTTAATTTGAGTGTCAAGTAATTCTCGCATCATTCAATTCCCGTTTACGTTTGTTTCCCGGTAAGTTACGTTCCAAGTGGATTGGACCGTTTGTTATTACTAATGTTTTTGTTCATGGTGCAGTCCAAATCCAAAGCTTGAAAACGGGACAGGAATTTAAGGTGAACGGGCATCGTTTGAAGCCTTATTATGAGAACTTTGTGGAGCACATCGTGGATGACACCCCCTTGGGTGCCGTGGGCTCCAATCTAGAGTGATTGGGTTCTTCGTCCGGCTGTACGACGTTAAAGCAAGCGCTACTTGGGAGGCAACCCATGCATTCAACAAAGGAAGACCTAGAAAGCACTCCAATTCCAGATTTGCGTTCTTAAACTCTTCTTTTTGTTGCTATTTCATTTCTGCCATGTTAGGTTGTTTAGTTGTTGTTTTGTTTGTTTGTTTGTTAATTGTGTGATTTTAAGCTTAAAACATTGAGGACAATGTTTGATTCAAGTGTGGGGGGGTAACTAATGTTGTTGATGCAAATTCGTGGGATTTTATCACCCATAACTTCCAATGTTGTTCCTTGCTGTTTTTAAGTGTTTTTAAGCCATTTTAGAGTGTTTTAGTGTGTGTTGACTTAAAAATCCGAAAATCCCCTAAAAATTTGAAAAATTGTTTTGAAAAACCCAAAAAGAGTTGTTTTTGTGTGTTTGTTTGTGTCGTAGGTTACCTTCCAACACAATGATGAGGATTTGGTTTTTAATTGCATGATGGTTAAAGAAAGTTACAAACATAGATGGACGTTTGATATACTCTTTGGTTTATGCTTGTTTGTAGTTATAGTTTACGAATTCACATGTAATCACAAAAGAAAAAAATTAGTTTTTGTAACATGCTTGAAGGAAGGAACTTAAACAAACGCTACATTCCTGTGAGACTTGAGCCTAAACGTTATTTGGAGAGTTAAAATCTGTGCATTATTGTTTTCTAAAGTCGTTGCATGATCTCATTATTCTTTGCTTGGTTACTACTTAGAGGGCGTTTCATCACTTAGTTCCAAATGCTAGAACTCATGCCCATTTCATTCAAAGCATGTTATTGAATTGCATACCACATATTCGAGATGAAGTTGTGTAGTGACCACCATCAAAGCCAAATAGCCGTGTGCCCTTCACTCATTTTGTGTTTAAGTTTAACCCCATTGAGCCGTGTTAGCCCATGTTCTTTGTTAACCCACATTATCCTCACCTAGCCTAGAATAGGACCATCCTTACCCTTGTTCTTGAAGCATGGTAAGCAATGAATTCCTTTGGATTAATGTGTTGCAGAAAATAAGTGTGGAGGAAAGAGTATTTATGTGAGTTGATGTGCCATAGGCACGGCTAAAAAATAAAAAAAAATAATAAAAAAAAAAGAAAAGAAAAGAAAAGAAAAAGAAGTGAAAAAGAGTTCCAAAGTATGGTTTGTTGAAGTAAGGGCCCAAAACAATGAATTAGGCCCTAAGAGTGTTTGAATCTCCCCTATTTGTCTAAAAGTTGATTTCTGCTTTCTAAGTGAATTCTAAGTCTCAATTTCATTACTTTGCTTGCTATTGCTTAGAGAACTTTTGTTTATCCCTACCTTTCCTTGTGAGCCAATACCCCAAGCCCCGTTACAACCCTTGACTTCTATCTTGAGTGTTGTGCATTTCAATTGTGGAGTTTGAATTTGGTATGAGCATATGGTGTCACTGGTTCTCGCATCTAAGTAGTAGCATTCCATTCATGAGATCATATCTAAACACGTTTAATTACTCCAGAAATTGCTTTCTTTGTTATAACGTATGTGAGTGCTAGTCTTTCATGTTTACATCAATCTTCTCACATATAACTAGTGTAGGGTGTGTAGTCAGAAAATCTGAGTGAAAATTGAGTGCATAACTAGTGAGGAATTGAGGGAATTCTCTAAGGCATGTTACTACATTCAAAATGTGTTTTAATTGATTAAATGCGAACTAGTGAATGGTGACTATGATTAAGTATATGCTTGAGGGGAGGGAAGACTAAAAGCTATGTGAGTAATGATCTTTGACATGTCATGTTTCATTGGAAATCCCTGAGGCAAACGTTGGAAGGTTTAGGTTATGTTTTGTTTGTTTTGTTTCGTTTTGTTTAGTTTAGTTGTTTTGTTTTGCTCGAGGACTAGCAAAAGTTAAGTGTGGGGGAATTTGATAGGAGCATATTCATGCGACTTAATTAGCTTGTTCTCATGCATTTATGTTGTGTTTATTTAGTTATTTTAGTGTTTAAGGCCACTTTTGTGTATTTTCAGATTATAAGGCCAAAGTGTGCAAGAAGATGCAAATTGGAGTCTTTTGGAGCGAAAGAGGAATGAATGAGTTGAAGACTTGAAGAAACGACGAATTCCTACTCCAATGATGAATTCTTACCAAAACGAGGAATCCTACTCAAACAGGGTTTCCTATTTGAAGTAGGAAAGTTAACCCTAGGTTTCCCGTTTTGGTAACCTTTCCTAAACTTAAACGTCCGTATTTTCTAGCCACTTTGAAGGCCTTGTAGGCACTTTAGGACACAAAACCATGGCCCTAGCCCAATTACACAGCCCTTGCCATGCCTTAACCCTAGTTCCCTTCCCTTGCCGTGCAAGGGGGGGCAATTTTGTCCTCTTTTATGCACTTAAACCCTAACCCTTTTTCCTTGCAGCCACTCTCCCTTTTATTTCTGAATTTTAACCTATTTCTCTCCTAAACTAAACCTAGCCGCACCCTAGGGGTTCCAATCATTCACTCATAAACCCTAAACTACAACCTTGCAGCCGCACCATATTCTCATTTCATTCACTTTCATTCATATTTTATTTCACCCTAATTCACCCTAGCCGTCAATCCCATCATATTTCAACCATTCATCCTAATATTACCCCAAAAACCGTAGCCACCATCACACAAAAACCATCTCAGCCGCACCTTTTTCCTAACCCTAAGCTACAAGCCGTCACTTCTCCTCTCATTGATATTATTCTCTTATTCCATATTCATTCAGCCACTACCCTAATTCCCTCTCAGCCGCAAGAACTCTCCCATTCTCTCCATCAGCCGTACCTATTCCCCTTCCATTCTAGCCATCTTCCACACACTTCCCACCATTGCCGCAGCCTTTCCACCATTCTCCCCTCCATTCCACACCTCCACACACCTTCCACAAACCTTGCCGCACCACCATATCACCATACATCCATCCCTAAACCAGAAAATCATCCAAAAACACCATTTAACCTCACTGCCGCAGCAAGGAGAAGAGGAAAGAGGAGCTTAGACGCGCAGAAATTCAAGTGGATTCATTGGGTGTTCTAGGTGTAATCAATCCTTGGTGCTTTATGTTTAAATTCAATTGTATTTCTCTTTTTTGTGGACATGAGAGGCTAAACCCCTATTTAGCTAGGGGGTGATTCAAAACCATGTTTATACTTGCAATATGATTTGATTACTTTTGGTTGGAATTTCATGTATTGTGGATTCAATTTGTTTAACTGCTTGATTGATAACTTATTTGTGTATGTTTATTGAGAGTGCACGCTTAATTTTCATGCATGAATATGACGCTAGAATATAAGTGAATTTCACCTAATAGTTATGAACTTATATTCACAAGTAGTGGAGGTTGCTTATAAACAATCGCGTTAAATGAATTCCTGGCAAGAGTATCATGCTTTTCATAGTTACAAATGCCTTGTCGATGCTTATGATTTCCAAAGAACGTAATGATTCTAACTTGTATCTTTATCATGTTGTTCATATCGAGAACGTGTTAGGAATAATTTGGTTGCGATGCATATTCATCCAATTCAATGATTCTAGGGAAATCTGAAGGTTAATTTAAGCGGACCTAATTAACTTGGAGTGTTGAGGTTCATAATTCATCGAAAGACCAACTGAAAATCAAATTGTATGCAAGTGTGACATGTGTGGAGAAGAACCTTCTAGCTAGCATTCATCCATATTTTCATCACATTCATATTTACATTCTGCCTTTAAATTACAATCTGTGCATTTAGTTTAATTTCGTCAAAACCTCAATCCCCCTTTACTTTAGTGTCCAATTTAGTTAGAAAGTGTCTTAGTTTGTGTTTTTAAGTGTTTTGATTCAAGTTATTATCCAAATTCGTCCAAATTCACCAAAGTGCTCAAAACTGCCCAGAAAGTGTTTTTAAGGCAGTTTTGAGTGTTTTGGTGCTGTTTTGAGTCTTTTGATTTGTTTTAGTGTTTTTATTGTTTAGTTTTGCATTCTTTGAGTCTAGTTTAGTGTTTTAACCTTTGTTTTACGTTTTTGAGTCAGTTTCCAAGTGATTTTGCAATCCCTCCTAATCCCCGGTTAAGAACGATCCCTACTTATACTTATACTACAATTGTCACAAGAGGGTTTTAATTTGTGTGCTTATTTAGTTCGCATCACATGATCAGTGAAAATAATAACCTTCGTACCAAGTAAATATGATCAAATTTATCTAAAGCAAAGACAATGGCAATAAGTTCTTTTCAGTGGTCGAATCGTTCAATTGAGCGTCATTCAACGTCCAAGATGCGTAGTAGATGACATGCGGCTTCTTGTCCTTCCTTTGGCCTAAAACAGCTCTTAACGCATAGTCGGATGCATCACACATTAGCTCGAATGGAAGGCTCCAATCTGGTGGCACAATGATGGGTGTCGTGGTAAGCATGTCCTTGAGGAGTTGGAAAGCTGCCGTGCACTCCTTGGTGAAGTCGAAAGGTGCATCTTTTGTAGGAGACGGCATAGAGGTTGGGAGACCTTCAAGAAATCCTTGATGAACCATTTATAAAAACCTGCATGTCCAAGAAATGAACGAACCTCTCTAACCGAAGTAGGAGAGGGTAAGTGACGCACAAGATCTATCTTTGACTTATCTACCTCAATACCTTTTTCAGAAATAATATGACCTAAAACTATGCCTTGTTTAACCATGAAATGACATTTTTCCCAATTTAACACAAGGTTAGTTTCAATGCATCGTTTTAAAATCAAACTAAGATTATTCAAACAACCATCAAATGAATCACCAAAAACACTGAAATCATCCATAAAAACCTTAATAATTTTCTCAACATAATCTGAAAATATGCTCATCATGCATCTTTGAAATGTGGCAGGTGCATTACATAAACCAAATGGCATGTGACGATAACCAAATGTACCAAAGGGGCATGTGAAAGTGGTTTTCTCTTGATCTTCCGGAGCTATCACAATTTGATTATAACCTGAATATCCATCAAGAAAACAATAAAAAGCATAACCCGTTAACCTTTCAAGTATTTGATCAATGAATGGCAAGGGAAAATGATCCTTCCTTGTAGTGGCATTGAGCTTCCTATAGTCAGTACAAACCCTCTAACCTATTTGGATTCGAGTAGGAACAAGCTCATTTTCGGCATTTGTCACCACAGTTACTCCGGATTTCTTTGGAACACATTGCACCGGAGACACCCACCGACTATCTGAAATTGGATAGATTACTCCACAATCCAAGAGCTTGATTATCTCCTTCTTCACAACTTCCATCATTGGAGGGTTGAGTCGGTGTTGAGCCTCTCGAGATGCTTTGGACCCCTCCTCCAAAAGTATACGATGCATGCACGTGGTCGGGCTTATTCCCTTGATGTCGGCCAAGCTCCAACCAATTGCAGTTTTGTACTCCTTTAACACCCTCACTAACTTACCTTCTTCTTGTGCCGTGAGTGAGGAGGATATGATGACGGGCAAGGTCTCTTGGTCTCCCAATAACACATACTTTAAATGGCTTGGCAATGGTTTAAGTTCAAGGGAAGGTGGCTGCACAACTGAAGGAATGGGCTTATTAGTCGAAATTGGAATTGAAATTGGGTCCGAAGCCTTACCAGATTGTAGTGGCAATGACTCAAGGGCAACCACTATCTCTATCATATCAACTCTAGGGGCCACAACATGGTGTTCTCCATGCATGCCGTGGGTACTCAATGGCCCTACTTCCTTGTCTTTGAGTTCCATTCCTCTTGTAATGACCAATTCCAGTGCATCTTCGTTCAATTGTTCAAAATGGTCCTGCGCCAACGAATCAATTACATCAATAGCAAAACATGAATGATCATCTTTAGGGTACTTGATAGATTCAGAAAGATTGAAATTAATAACTTCCCCCATCAAATTCCATTGTCAAAGTCCCATTAAACACATCAATCTTCGTACGGGCAGTTTTCATAAAGGGGTGGCCAAGAATAATTGGCAACGACGGGGCAGGGTTTGATTCTTCCATTTCCAGCACGTAGAAATCCGCTGGAAAGATTAGATGATTAACCTGCACTAAAACATCTTCCAAAACACCCTTTGGATAGGCATTAGATCTATCGGCCAATTGAATAATCACGCCATCGTTTTTTAACTCACCTAGGTTCATAGATGCATAAATTGAGTAAGGCATAACATTAATAGATGCACCTAAGTCTAGCATGGCATGTTCAAAACGATTATTGCCAATAACACAAGGAATTGTAAAACTACCCGGATCTTTGCATTCAGGGGGCAATTTACGTTGCAAGATGGCTGAGACATTTTCACTTACCTTTACAACCTCTTTGTTCGAAATTCTCTTCCTAGTAGTGCAAAGTTCTTTTAAAAACTTAGCATACCTTGGAACTTGCTTAATTGCATCCAAAAGTGGTATATTGACTTGTACTTTTCTAAATGTCTCTAAAATGTCCTTTTCAGCCTCCTCCTTCTTTGTTTGCATGAATCTACGAGGAAATGGTACATTTGGAGGAATAACATTAGAAATAATCTAATTTGGAACATCCTTACCCTTGGAAGCCGAATGGTGTAATTTGGGTGGCTGCGGCATGGGTGGTGTTACCCTTGCCGTGGCTTGCTCTTGCTCCCCCTCCTCGAATTGCAACTTTTCGTCCTCCATTGGGGCTGAATTAGAGGGTTGTGAGGCCGTTCCAACTTGTTTTCCACTTCGCAACATGATTGCTTTGGCAGATTCAAATCCTCCTTTTAGGTTGACAACGGTTGAACTAGGCAACTTGCCTTGCTCTCTGAATTGGCCCATGAACTCCGCAATCTGCCTTACTTGCTTTTCTAATTCATCAACCTTTTTGTCCCTATTTTGCATTCCCTGCGCCATAAAAGTTAGTAATTGAAAGATTTGATCATTATCTATGGACGAACTTGATTTGGGTTGTGTAGGTTGTGCTTGGGATGGTGTGGGTGCATACGGCCTTTGGTAGAATCCAGGGGGTTGCTGCCTAAATGTGCTTTGTTGTTGGGGTTGTTGTGGCTCCCTTAATTTGAAATTTGGATGATCTCTCCAACCGGGATTGTATGTGTTAGAGAAAGGATCACTCCTTGGTTGGTTTTGGCTCCCATAACCCACGACATTGGCAGATTCCCACCCTCCGTTCTCAATCAATTGAGGGCACTTATCCGTGAGATGTCCATTCATGGAGCACAGGCCACAAACAGCCACACTTTGTACCTTTGGTATTTCAACCACCTGCGAAAGAAGAGAAGTAAGATTAGCCATTTGATTTTGAAGTTCGGAAATAGCACTTACCTCATTAACTTGTTGCTGCCGTGGTATGTCTCTTTGACCAACGCCTTCGTATTGTTGAGCATTCAAAGCTCAGTTGGCAATGAGAGTCTTGGCGACCATAGGTGTTTTGTCTACTAAAGCTCCACCCGCTGAGGCGTCTAGCATTTGACATTCAATTGGTAGAAGCCATTCGTAGAAATATTGAAGAAGAAGATCCTCCTTTATTTAGTGCTGTGGACATGAAGCAACAAGGGTTTTAAAACGTTCATAATAAGTTGGAAATGATTCACCTTGATTTTGCTGAATGCCACTAATCCTTTTACGTAAAAGAATGACACGAGAAGTTGGGAAAAACTTCTCCAAAAGCGCCCTTTTCATACTCTCCCATGATGTGACAATTCCGGGGGCTAGTTCATACAACCAATCTTTAGCCTTTTCCAAGAGAGAAAAGGGAAAAGCCTTCATCTTCAAAATGCTCCCATCAACATTCACCGGGGTCATACTTGAGCAAACAACCTCGAACTCCTTCAAGTGTTTATTAGGATCTTCCATGGACAACCCATGGAACTTAGGAATATGGTGCAATAAACTGGACTTGAGTTCAAACTCGTCAGTCTTGTCGGGGGCTGCCCTTGGATATTGAATGCATAGAGGCATGGCATTATCCAATCCCGAAGCGGAAAGCTTCTTGATTGTTCGGTTGTCGACTACCATAACTTGTTCTTCCTCAAAAACCATTGTTGTGGCCTCTTCTCCCACTTGTCTTTCGTCTTCTTCAAGCTCAGGTGCAGGTTGAGGCGGTTGAGGCTCTTCCTGATTCTTCTTTCTTCTCAAGGCTCGCTCAAAATCGTCGTCAAAGTCTCAGATATGCGCATGAACCGGTTGAGAACTCCGAGTCATAAACTAGTGCCTAAAACAAGAAAGCAAACAAGTCAGAAACTAAAACCAATAACAAACCAATAACACACGAAAATAACTAAAAAGAAATAACAAGGGATTAGCAAAGTTGCTAATCCCCGGCAACGGCGCCAAAATTTGATGTGAAAATTAACTTAACACACAAATTAACCCTCTTTTGACAATTGTAGCATATAAATAAGTAGGGATCGTTCTTGGACCGGGGATTAGGAGGGATTGCTAAACACTCTAAACTGACTCAAATAAATAAAACTGACCTTTAAAACACCTAACTCACTTAAAAAGACTCAAACAAGTTCACAAGACTCAAAATAGGCTAAAAGCACTCAAAAGTGCCTAAAAACACAAACTGGGCAGTTTTGAGCCTAAACACAAACTTGGACAAAAATTGGTTCTAACTTGACTCAAAACTCTTAAAAACACAATCTAAAACATATTTGAACCAATTAGACACTCTAAGACAATTGGGGATTTGGTTTTGGACGAAAATCAAACAAACAAAACAATAATGTAAACTAGGCAGATTTGGGCGAAATTGATAGAATTAAGTGGATGGTGAGATGGCTAGGAGGTTTTTCTCCACACATGGCATACTTGCATACAACACAATCTTCAGTTGCTTATTCAATGAATTATGAACCTCAACACCCCAAGTTAATTAGGTATGCTTAAATTAACTCTCAGATTTCCCTTAGGTCATTGAATTGAATGGAATTAGCGCATTGCACTCAAATTATTCCTTAAAAGTTTTCTATATGAAAGTGCATAATACTTATGCCAAGAATTTACTTAACATAATTGTGACCAACAATCTTAACTACTCATGAATATAAGTTCCCAACGATTAGGTGAAGATTCCTTATACCCTAGCATCATATTTATGCATGCAAATTAAGTGTGCACTCTCAATTCATATACATAAACAAGTTTTAATTAAAACAGATAAGTAAATTGAATTCATCATTCATGAAATGACCACTGAAAGTAATCAAATCATCATGCAAATATAACCATGGTTTCGAAATTCCCCCTAGCCAAAAGGGGATTTGTTCCTCATGCTTGCACAACAAAAATTATTGAATTTAAACATTGAAATCATAAGAAAGATTACACCTAAACGTTTCAGCAATTCCAGGATGAATGGCATGCACGGCTAGGCTCATCTTCCTCCTCCTTGCTGTGGCACAAGGTATGTGTGGTGGATTTGGAGGTTTTGGATGGTGTGCTCTTGTTTAGAGGGATGGAGGATGGTTGATTATGGTGGTAGGGTTGCGGCAGATGTGTATGGAGGTGTATGGAGGTGTATAGAGGTGTATGGAGGTTGAAGAATGGATGATAGGGGTTGCGGCACAAAGGTTCTGAATTGCATAGAGGGTGGTATGAATTTTTGGCTAATTTTATGTTTATATAGTCCTAGGGTTAAGTAGATTAGGGTTACACTTGACAGATTTAGTGGACTAGGGCCCTAGGGTTCGGCTATGGGTAATCAAATCCACCTAGGAGTGGGTTTGGCCCACTTAGTTTCATAATAGGCTTATGTAACCCAAATCCAAAAGGGATTAGGCCTAGGAAGGTGCGGCACAAGTGAGGGAAAGGGTGGATTGGCTTGCAAGGCAAGGCAAGGCCTTCTAGAAGGGTTTGATGCGCCACTTTTGTAGGGTTTCTAGAAAGAATGGGTTTTGTGGCTGGTTTGGGCCTTTCTAGAAGAGGATGCTTCTAGAAATAGGTTCTAGAATTACCTATTTAGGTCCCCTTGCAATTAGGATTAAGACATGATAAGGTTTGGATAGGATAAGATGAGATAAGGTTTGGATAATGTTTTGGATGATGTTGGATAAGGTTTTGGATAGGATTTCCTCTTTGAGCTACTTCCTTATCCACTTTGTCTTTAGCTTAGTTCCTTCCTCTTCTTATCACTTTTCTAGCCTCTTGAAGTCCAAATTCGTCCATCCATGTTGGCCCATATGCAAGCTATCCACATAGCGTCCAAAATGCACCAAAATGCACTTTCTTGATACTTTAACCCATAGGACCTACAAACACACGAAATTCAGTTGTAATACGACATTAACTAAGATATAATAGCACAAATGCACAAGAATAAGCTAGCTAAGTCGCCTAAATATGCTCCTATCACTAGGGCACCTTCCAACACAATGATGAGGATTTGGTTTTTAATGCATGACTGTTAAAGAGAGTTACAAACAATGATGGAAGTTTGATTTGCTCTTTGGTTTATGCTTGGTTGTAGTTATAGTTTATGAATTCACATATAATCACAAAGGATAAAATCAATTTTTGTAACATGCTTGCAGAAAACGCATTCTAAACGTTGATTTGGAGAGTTATTAATCTTTGCATTCTTGTTTTCTAAAGTCGTCGCATGATCTCATTATTCTTTGCTTGGTTGCTACTTAGAATGCGTTTCATCACTATAGTTCCAAATACTAGAACTCATGCCCGTTTCATTCAAAGCATGAAATTGAATAGCATAACAAATAACAAGATGAAGTTGTGTAGTAGTCACCACCATAGCCAAATAGCCGAATCCACCCTTGTCATTTGCATTGTAGGATTAGCCCTTTAAGCCTTATTTAGCCTATTTTCTTTGTTAACCACATCCCCTTTACCCAGCCTAGAGTAGAACTTTCCATACCCTTGTTCTTGAAGTATAGTGGAGCATGACTTAGAAGGAATTCTTTTTTAGTGACATTATTGTAGAAAACAAGTGTGGGTTGATAGGAGCATACTTAGGCGACTTAGTTAGCTTGTTTTCTTACATTTATGTTGTTAATTCATAGTTATTTTAGTATTTTAAGCTATTTTCGTGTGTTTTAGGTTCATATGGCTAAGGAAGCAAAAAGGAGCATTTTGGAGCAAAATTGGACTTGGAATGGATAGCATATGCTTGGAGCAAAAGGAATGGATGAAATTGAAGACCTAAAGGTTTTAGGATTCCTAATCACAAGAGGATTCCTAATCACAAGAGGATTCCTAATCAAAAGAGGAATCCTAGTCAAAGAAGGTTTCCTACTTGAAGTAGGAAAGTTAAGCGAATGTTTCCTATTTTGGTTTAACCTTTCCTAATCCTTAAAGACCCCATGTTTTAGCAACATTGAAGACTTCTATGCATTCTAGGACACAAATCAAGCCTTCCTTGCAACCTAACAATCCTTGCCATGCAACCCATTGACTTTCCCTTCCTTGCCATGCAAGCGAGGTCCTTGTTGCCTATTCTATGTCATTAAATTACATTCCTTTTCACCTTAATCTCAGCCACACCTCACATACCTTTTCTATCCCAAATCCTTGCCTAATTTCAGCATTTAAATCACATTCGCTTTTTATATAATTCATGCCGCAAGTTACTTCCCTTTGTGCCTTTGATTTCTGATTTGATGTCTCATTTTCCATATGGATTTGGGGTTAAAACCTTTCCTAAATTATGTAATAAACCTTAGGATTCTTTCTCCCAAATAAATATCAAAGTCGCACCCCTCATTCAACCCTAATCACTCTAGACATCCATATTCATTCTCTCCATTCATTCAGCCATCATCCACCCTCTACCACCATCCAACCTATCCATCCATCACCATAATTCATACCCAAACACCCTTGTGCCGCAACAAAGAAGGAGAAAGAAGAGAGGAGAAGCCTTGGACGTTTTGGCCATTCAAGCTTGGATTGTTGGAGCTTTTCTAGGTGTATTCAATCTTTGTTTTCAATGTTTAATTTATATTCTCTTTGTTTTGTTGTACACATGAGGAGCTAAACTTGTTTTAGCTAGAGGGAGACTTTGAAACCATGATTATATATGCAATATGAATTGATTAATTCCAGTTGTGACTTCATAAATTGTGAATGCAATTTACTTAACCGTTTGATGGATAACTTATTCTTGTTTGTTGATTAAGGGTGCACACCTAATTTGCATGCTTGAATTTGGTGCTAGAATATAAGGGAGTTTCACATAATCTTTACAAACTTATATTCACAAGTAGTTAAGGTTGTTTTCACAATCATGTTAAGTAAATTCCTAGCATGAGTATCATGATGTCATAGTTACAAGTGCTTTGTCAATACTTATGATTTTCATAGAACGTAATGATCTTTGATTGTATCTCTATTATGATGTCATGTAGGGAACTTTTGAAGAATGCTTTGGGTTGTCGTATGATGTCATCCAATCCAATAACTAAAGGAGAATCTGAGGGTTAATTAGTGATATCACGATTAATCTGGGGTGTTGAGGTTCATGGTTTATTGAAAAAGCAACTGGAAATCAATTTGTGTTTGAATGTATCATGTGTGGAAAAGTATCCTCTAGCTATCTAATCATCCATAGTTTTTCCCAAATTCGTCCAAATCTCATTTAAGTCTTTTAGTTACTTGTTTTTACACTAATTTCGTCAAAAACCCAATCCCCTTTACTTATTTGTTTCAAATCTGTCCTAAAGTGTGTTTTTGAGTCTTTTGAGTCAAAACCAATTCTATTTTCGTTTAAATTAAGTCCTAGAGTCTAAATTGAGTCTTTTGCATTGTTTTGAGTCGTTTAAGTTTGTTTTGAGTCATATAAGTTTAGTTAAGAGTCTTTGAGTTTGTTTAAGTGTTTTTAAGCATATTTTTGTATCTTTGAGTCAATTTTCATTAGATTAGCAATCCCTCCTAATCCCCGGCGTAGAACGATCCCTACTTATATCTATACCACAATTGTCAAAAAGAGGGTTTAATTTGAGTGCTATTATTTACGACATCATGGGGGAAGGGATTTTTGTGTGTATGTGTGTGCCAAAGTCTTAAAGGAGGCATGGGAAAAAGAAGAAAAAAAATAAAGAAAAAAAATGTGAAAAAGAAGAAAAAGAAGAAGAAAAGAAAGAAAAGGAGTTGAAACTAAGTGAGAATGAACTCACAAGTGTTGGTTGTTGAAGAAAGGGACCAAAAAGTTGAATATGGCCCTAAGTTTTGTGTGACTTCCCCTTGGGTGTTCAAAGTTGATTTTTGCATTCTAAAGTGAATTCTAAGTGTTTATTTCATTACTTTGCTTACTATTGCTTTAAGAACCTTTGTTTATCCTTTACCTTTCTTTGTTAGCCAATACCTCAGCCCCGTTACAACCCCTAAACTTCTATCTTGATTGTTATGTGTTTCAACATGTGGAGTTTAGAATTCGTTTGACCATATGGTATCCCTGGTTCTCGCGTCTAAGTAGTAGCATTCCATTCATGAGATCATATATAGACATGCATTAATAATTCCAGAAAGTGCCTCATTCGTTTAAAACATATGTGAGAGGCTCGTCTACATGTTTACATCAATCTTCTCACATATACCTAGTGTAGGGAGTGTAGTAAGAAAATCTGAGTGAAAATAGAGAGTATATCCGGTAAGGAATTGAGGGAATTCTCTAAGGCATGTTACTACATTCAAAATGTTGTTTTAATTGATTAAATGTGAGCTAGTGAATGCTGACTATAATTAAGTATGCTCGAGGGTAAGGATTGCTTAAATCTATGTGAGTGGTGATCTTTGACATGTTATGTTTCATTGGAAATCCCTGAGGCAAACGTTGAAAGGTTTAGATTATATGTTTTGTTTCTTTTGTTTGTTTGTTTTGCTCGAGGACTAGCAAACGCTAAGTGTGGGGGAATTTGATAGGAGCATATTTAGGCGACTTAGCTAGCTTATTCTTGTGCATTTGTGTTATTATTTCTTAGTTAATGTAGTATTTCAACTCATTTTCGCGTGTTTCTAGGTCCAAAGGGTTAAAGTACCAAGAAAGTGCATTTTGGTGCATTTGGGAGCAGTTTTGGGCACTAAATGGATAGCTTGTATATGGAGCAAGGTGGATGGACGAATTTGGAGTCAAATGAGGCTAGGAACATGCTACAAATCAGAAAAGGAAAGTTCAAGACAAAGAAGATAAGGAAAGAGCAAGAAATATGGAAACTTATCCTAACAACCTTATCTTATCCAAATCTTATCCTATCTTATCCTAACCTAATCTTGTTCCACCTTAATCCTAGCTGCAAGTGGACCTAAAAACATGATTTCTAGAAGCCTTATCTAACCCTAAAAGGGTGCTGCACCCTTCCCCCTTTTATCTCTTCTAGAAAATCCAAAATCAGCCACAAAACACCTAGTTTCTGATGCGTTACGAATGTGACACACAAATTAAACCCTATTTGTGACAATTGTAGTAATGATGTAAGTAGGGATCGTTCTAACCGGGGATTAACTAGGGGTGCTAAACACTTTAAACTGACTCAAATAAATAAAACTAACCTTTAAAACACTTAACTCACTTAAAAAAAACTCATCCAGGAGGACAAGGAATGGTTCTTGTGGCAGATTCTAGAACTTCTAGAAGGGTTACATGTAGCATAAACTTAGGGCACGAAAATAGGGCTTCTAGAACATGATATTTAGGTGATTTAATGTGAAAAGGAGTCCTCTTTGAAGTTGGAATTAAGGTAGGAAAAGATTAGGATAGGATAAGATAAGGAAATTTGGATAATATTCCTTCTTTGTAGCTGATTCCTTATCTTCCAAGTCTTCAATTTATTTCTTCCAGATGTTAATCACATTCCTAGCCTCTCGTGATCTTCAAATTCATCCATCCACCTTGCTCCATGCATGTGCAATCCATTCCAAGCCCAAAACTGCTCTAAAATGCTCCGAATTGCACTTTCTTGCCAACTTTGTCAATTGAACCTGAAAACACACGAAAATAGCTTAAAACACTCTAACAAGTAGAAATTAGCTATGTAAATGCAAGAAAACAAGCTAACTAAGTCGCATAAATATGCTCCTATCAGGTAGTATGATTTGTGCAGCATAATGAGGTATTTATAGGCTAGGGTTCACACAATTTCTAAAGGGAAAAAGATTGCACAATCCTAGGGGGAAAAGGTTAGGGTTACACGGCAGAAACCAAGGGGGAAAGGGATTCAAAACCTGCAGCAGGGAATTGGCCTTCTAGAAAGGGTATTGTGGCAGATTTCTTGAAGGAAAAGGATAAAAGGTGCGGCACCAATGTAGGAGAAGGATAGGGCTTCTAGAAACCTGATATTTAGGTGTTCTAATGTCATTTGGATGTCCTCCCTATAGCAGGAAGTAGAATAAGATTAGGTTAGGATAAGATAAGATAAGGTTGTTTGGATAATGTTCCATGTTTCTTGCTCTTTCCTTATCTTCTTTGTCTTAAACTTATTTCTCTAGATTTGTAGCATGTTCCTAGCCTCTTTTGACTTCAAATTCGTCCATCCACGTTGCTCCATATGCAAGCTATCCATTCTAGCCCAAAAATGCACTAAAATGTACTTTTTGCCTCTTTTGCCATTTAAACCTACAAACACACGAAAATAGCTTAAATCACTATAATAAATAGAAACTAACTTACTAAATGCAAAGAAACAAGCTAACTAAGTCGCATAAATATGCTCCTATCAAAAATTCAATTGGGTAAGATTGTCCAAGCTATAAATGAACATCAATCTGGTGGTGATGATTAAGAACAGAAGGAAGAACAACCAAGGGAAGCTTTCTGTGTATATTTTCATAGTAAGGTTCGTGCGTTTTACGAAGATGAAGAGTCTTACACTCATCCCAAGCCATATGTTCCACCAATTTGATAGGAGCATATTTATGCTACTTTGATATGTTGTTTCCTTGCATTTAGTTAGCTAATTACTACTTATTAAAGTGTTTTAAGCTATTTTCATGTGTTTGTAGGTCCTAATGGCAAAATTGGCAAGAAAAGGCAATTTTGGGCATGCAATGGATAGCTTGTATATGGAGAAAGGTGGATGGACGAATTTGGAGTCAAAAGAGGCTAGGAACATGCTACAAATCTGAAGAAACAAGTTCAAGACAAAGAAGATAAGGAAAGAGCAAGAAATATGGAACATTATCCTAACAACCTTATCTTATCTAAACCTTATCCTATCTTATCCCAACCTAATCTTGTTCTACCTATTTCCAGCTGCAAGGGGACCTAAATATATGGTTCTAGAACACCTATCTGTTCCTAAAAGGGTGCCGCACCCTTCCCCCTTTATTCCTTCTAGAAGTACCAAAAATCTGCCACAAAATACATAGTTTCTAGAAGCCCTAATTTCTGGCAAATTTCCCTAACCTTTTCCCTCTTGATTTCTGAATTGAATTGGCCTTATTCCTTGTAGATTTGGATTGTGAAAAGCCTTTTTCAAAAATTAATTAGGTTTTGACCCTTTTCTTAAGGCCCAAGCCTTGTGCCACACCCTAGTCCTTCTCCCACCTAATTTCTACCAAACCTTAGACCTAATTCTGATTTCCCTAGGGTTTTGTCGTGCATCATACACACACACACACACACACACACACACACACACACACACACACACACACACTTATGCAGCACCAAAGGGGGGGACTTAGAGAGAAAATCAGAAAATTGAATGTGTGCCGCAGCAAGGAGAAAGAAGGAAGGGAGAAGCCTTTGTGCCGTGCCTATGCCCAAGCTTTTGGGAGTGTTGTGATGTGAAAATTAACTTGACACACAAAGTAAACCCTATTTGTGACAATTGTAGTATATATGCAAGTAGGGATCATTCTAAACCAGGGATTAACTAGGGATGCTAATCAACACAACTAAGACTTAAAAACACTAATTTAGACTCTATAGACTTAAAACTAACTCAAAACACTTAAAATAGCAACAAACACTCAAAAAGACTCAATTCTAGACCTAACAAGTGATTTTGGCGAAAATAAAACTTAACTTGACTCAAAAGACTAAAAGAAAACAGATTTTGACTCAAATAACAAGACTAAATGAAAGTGGGATTTTTTTTGACGAAATTAAAACTTAAAATAGAAACTTTGCATAAAACACTTTGTAAATAACGAATTTGGGTGAATTAAATGGGTGAAAGGCTAGTTAAAGGGTCATTCTCCACGCATGATATATGCATACAAACCAATTTCCAGTTATTATTCCTTTAGACTATGAATGACAACGCCCCAAGTTAGTTGCATCGCACAACTAACCATCAGATTTTCCTTATTCCATTGAATTGAATGAATATGCATTACAACCAAATTATCTTTCTCAAGTCCTTTATATGAAATGCATAATAAAGATACATATCAAAAGTCATTACGTTTTATGAAAATCATAAGCATTGACAAGGCATTCATCACTATGAAACGCATGAGACTCATACCAAGGATTTACTTAACACGATTGTGACTAGCAACCTCCACTACTTGTGAATATAAGTGAAAAACTATTACGTGAAACTCCCTTATACTCTAGCATCAAATTCATGCATGCAAATTAAGTGTCGACCCTCAACCAACACACATAAACAAATTTTAATAACTTAGATAAGCAAATCACATTCAAGGCTTAAGAAATAATAGCTGGATGTAATCAATTCATATAAAACATATAATCATGGCTTCGAATTCACCTCTTGATAGGAGCATATTTATGCTACTTAGTTATGTTATTTCCTTACATTTAGTGAGCTAATTACTACTTATTATAGTGTTTTAAGCTATTTTCGTTTGTTTGTAGGTCCTAATGACAAAGTTGGCAAGAAAAGGCAATTTTGAGCCTTTTAGAGCAATTTTGGGCTTATTATGGATAGCTTGTATATGGAGAAAGGTGGATGGACGAATTTGGAGTCAAAAGAGGTTAGAAACATGCTACAAATCAGAAAAGGAAAGTTCAAGACATAGAAGATAAGGAAAGAGCAAGAAATATGGAAACTTATCCTAACAACCTTATCCTATCTTATCCTAACCTAATCTTGTTCCACCTTAATCCTAGCTGCAAGTGGACCTAAAAACCTAATTTCTAGAAGCCTTATCTGACCCTAAAAGGGTGCCACACCTTTCCCCCTTTTTATGCCTTCTAGAACACCCAAAATCAGCCACAAAACACTTAGTCTCTAGAAGGCGCAATTTTGGACAAAATTCCTAAACCTTTTTCTGATTGGATTCTGATTTAATTTGGCCCTTTTCCTCTTGGATTTGGATTGTATAAGTTCATATTTGAAATCAATTGGGCTAGGACTTAAGTTCCCAACCTTTGCCGCAAACCCTAGGGGCCCTAATCAATTATTTCTGCTAGGTTTAACCCTAAATTCTGATTGCTAGGGTTTTGGCCGAGTACTATATAAAGGGACCTTAAGTTGCCGCACCCCCTTACACACCCTTTACAGCCATTCATCATTCAATTCATTCATTCATTCACATCATTCACCATCCATTCAGAAATAAACCTTTGTGCCGCAAACCTTAGGGAGAAGGAGTG
The DNA here is from genome assembly GCF_041283825.1 of Pyrus communis. NCBI lineage: Eukaryota > Viridiplantae > Streptophyta > Magnoliopsida > Rosales > Rosaceae > Pyrus > Pyrus communis. The sequence continues at coordinate 15,673,195 of NC_142567.1, forward strand.
TCGTGGCTTCCATAGGAGAAGGAGACCCTTGTGCCACAAGAAATCTGCATCCATTGGAGACTTTGGGAGTTCTTTCTTCCCTCGTTTCCTTTCCATGTTTATTTTAATTTGCTTTTCAATTGTTATGAACATGTGTAACTAAGTTTTTCTTAGTTAGAGGTGAATTCAAAGCCATGGACATATGTGTTATATGAATTGATTTCCTCTAGATTTTGTTTCTTGAATTGTGAATGTGATTTACTTAATTGATTTATTGAGAACTTGTTCTTATGTGTTGATTAAGGATGCATACTTAGTTTTCATACATGAATTTGATGCTAGGATATAAGGGAATTTCACCTAATCGTTATGAACTTATATTCACAAGTAGTAAAAATCACTAGTCATGATTGTATTAAGTAAATTCTAGGCAAGAGTATCATGCAATTCATAGTTACGAATGCCTAGTCAATGCTTAGGGTTTTCAAAAAGCTTAATGATCTTTGATTTTATCTCTATTATGCAGTTCATTTAGGGAATTTGATAAGAATAATTTGATTGTCGATGCGTATTCCATCCAATTCAATGAAATTAGGAAAATCGGAAAGTTAATTTGTGCTTTTCACAATTAATTTGGGGCATTGTCATTCATGGTTTAAAGGGATAAAATCTGGAAATCAATTTGTGTTACATATGTGCATGTGTGGAGAAGGACCATCTAACTAGCCTTTTTCCCATTCAATTCACCTAATTTAGTGCCTAATTTGTTTAATTTACAATTTGTCCAATTTAATTAATTTCGTCCAAATCAATTCCCCCTTTTATTAAGTGTGTTAGATTAGTTAGAAAAGGGTTTGAATCTGTCCAAACTAGTGTTTTGAGTCTAAGTTAGTTAAATTTCGTTCAAATCACCCTTTAGAGTCTAGTTTGTGTCTATTTGATTGTTTTGTGCTGTTTTGAGTCTTTTTAAGTTGTTTTGAGTCATATAGGTTAGTTAAGTGTTTTAAAGTTTAGTTTTGTGTTTTTAAGTCAGTTTAGAGTAGATTAGCATCCCTAGTTAATCCCTGGTTAGAACGATCCCTACTTGCATATATACTACAATTGTCACAAATAGGGTTTAATTTGTGTGTCAAGTTAATTTTCACATCACCTCTAACTAAAATGAAATTAGTTCCATATGTTCATCATAATTGAAAACCAAATTAACATAAACATTGAACTAAAACTAAGGATAGAAAGAACCAAAAAACGCTCCACACTCCAATGACACGCACATCACTCCCTTGGATGACAGATTGCACAAGTCCTCTTCTCCTTCCTTGCTTGCGTCACTAGGGTGATGTGGTGTGAATTATGGTGTTTGATGGCTGAATGTGCGAATGGATGAATGAGTGAATGGATGATTGAATGGTGCGGCAAACACTTGTATTTATAGGCTAGGTTTTGCACAATTTCTGAAGGAAAAGAATTGCACAATCCAATGGGAAAAGGATTAAGGTTTTGTAGAAACCAAGGGGCAAAGGGATGGGGAATACATGGCAAGCATTTGGGGTTTCTAGAGGGATAGGTGCGGCACCTTTTTAGGAGGAAGATAGGGCTTCTAGAAAGGATTTTTTTAGGGCAGATTTCAGGACCTAAATGGACAAAGACTCACGCATAGGTGTAGAAAAGGGATTACAACTCCTAAACCTCCAAGGAATGGCCTATATGCGGCACACAAAGGGATTAGGCTTCTAGAATCTGAATTATGTGTTTAAATGTATAACTAATCCCTTCTAAATAGCTAGATTTAAGGCACAAATTGATTTAGATAAGATAAGATAGGATAATGCTAGATTTAGGAAAGGATAAGGTTGGTTAGGATAGGATAAGATAAAGTTGGATAATGTTCCTTATTTCTTGCTCTTTCCTTATCTTCTTAGTATTTGAACTTCTTTCCCCAGATTTGTAGCATTTCCTAGCCTCTCTTGACTTCAATTTCGTCCATCCATTTTGCTCCATTGTTAAGCTATCCAATCTATGCTCAAAACTGCTCCAAATGGCTCCAAAATGCACTTTCTTGCTCCTTTTGCCATTAGGACCTACAAACATAAGAAAATAGCTTAAAAGACTATAATAAGTAGTAATTAACTAACTAAATGCAAGGAAACAACATAACTAAATAGCATAAATATGCTCCTATCAAATTCCCCCACACTTAGCTTTTGCTAGTTCTCGAGCAAAATGAAATAAACAAAATAAACAAAACACCATCTAAACCTTCCAACAATTGCCTTAGGGATTTCCAATGCAAGATGACATATTAAAGATCACCACTCACGTGAATTTTAGTTATCCCTACCCTCAAGTACATAATTAATCATAGTCGCCATTCACTAGCTCGCATTTAGTCTATTAAAACAACATTTTGAATTTAGTAACATGCCTTAGAGAATTCCCTCAATTCCTTACTAGATACACTCTATTTTAAAACAAATTTTCTGACTACACTCCCTACACTAAATATATGTGAGAAGATTGATGTAAACATATAGACTAATACTCACTGATGCGAGATTTACTTGACACTCAAATTAAACCCTCATTTGACAATTGTAGTAGAATGGATAAGTGAGGGATCGTTCTAGACCGGGGATTAGGAGGGCTTGCTAAAACCTTCTAAATTGACTTAAAAACATAAAAACTAAATTAAAATACTCTTAACAAGACTACTATGACTCAGAATGGCTTTGAAAAACTCAAATTGTCTAAAACAATCAAATTGACTCAAATAGAAGCTAGAACTTGATTTAGACGAATTTGCAAGTGTTTATGACTCCAAAAGCTTAAAGATACAAAAATAAAACAAATACGAATGATTAAGACTCAACGAAATATGGGGGAAATGTGTTTGGACGATATTAAATTAAAAAGACAGAATATAATTAAAGGCAAAATGTAAATATGAATGTGATGAAAATATGGATGATGGAATAGCCAAGGGGTTCTTCTCCACACATGTTACACTTGCATACAAAATTGATTCTCAGTTGGTCTTTCGATAAGTTGTGAAACTCAATGCTCCAAGTTAATTAGGTCCGCTTAAATTAACTTTCAGATTTCCCTAGATTCGTTGGATTGAATGGAATACGCATTACAACCAAATTATTCTTAATCAAAGTCCCTAACTATGGAATACGCATGATAGAGACATTTAACAAAGATCATTAAGTTCAACGGAAATCATAAACATCGACGAGGCATTCGTTACTATGGAATACGCATGAAACTTATGCCAAGAATTCGTTTAACGCGATTGTTTATAAGCAACCTCCACTACTTGTGAATATAAGTTCATAACGATTAGGTGAAATTCACTTATATTCTAGCGTCATATTTATGCATGAAAATTAAGCTTGCAATCTCAATGAACATACATAAATAAGTTATCAATCAAACAGTTAAACGAATTGAATCCACAACTTATGAAATTCCAACCAAACGTAATCAATTCAAATTGCAAATATAAACATAGTTTCGAATCACCCCCTAGCTAAAGGGGGTTTAGTTCCTCATAACTTTGAAATCAAAGAAACACCTAAACATTCCAACAACTCAAACTTGAATTGTATGAACGTTTAGGCACTCTTATCTTCCATTCTCATACGTACAAAACAAAGAGAATTAAATTTAAACTTTGAAATCAAAGAAACACCTAAACATTCCAACAACTCAAACTTGAATTGTATGAACGTTTAAGCACTCTTTTCTTCCTCGTTGTTGTAGCACAAGGTCTAAGGTGAGCTTTGGGGATTATGTGAAGTGTTTTGGAGGGATGGGAAGTGGTTGGATAGTGGCTGCAATGGAGGAGAAAAACTGCACAGAAATGGAAGGGGATTTGCGGCACAAGGGTTGTGTTTGTGTTGTGTGAAGTGTATGAAAATGAGATATGAGTCGGGAGTGAATGAATGAATGCAAGGGTATTTATAGGAGGAGTGGAGATGTATATGGCTGTTTGTTTAAGGTGTTTGTGTGGAGGAATGATGGAAAAACAGCTAGGACAACATGTGAAAGCTGGAAAATAAAAGGGAAAGCTGGAATGTGGAATGGTGCCCACGGCAAAGTGTTGTTTGTTTGATGATGATGCATGTGATGGGTGGGAACAAAGGGGGAAACATGGCACAAGGGTGCTTGAGTGAATGATTGAATGTGCATGTGGATTAAAGAATGAGTGGTGGTGTAATGATGAAGTGAATGCATGTGGAATTGCAAGGAGGAAAGCTGAAATTGTGAAGGGAAGGCACGGCACAAGGCAGATTTTGATGTTGGAAATGCATGTGTTTTACTCAATTATATTGTTTGGGAAGGCATGTGGATTAGATGGAATGTAGGTGGGTTATAATGATGAATGCATGTGGAATTGCAAGGAGGAAAGGTGCAGAAAATGGGAAGAAATGCACATGACAATGTGTTTTGTAAAAGGGAAGATGGTGTGTGAATGCATGTGAAGATGCTAATAAATAATGCATGTAGGGTTAGGAAATAAAATCATAATTTAAAGGGGAATGATTAAAGGGTGTTGAAAGGTTTTGCATGGCTTTGAAGTGATTGTGGATTGGGCTAGAGTTTAAGTACATGAAATGGACCCAAATTGCTCCCCCTTGCATGGCAAGGAATGGTGTTTGTGTTAAGCCCAAGGCAAGGTGAATGTGATTGGGTTAGGGCCATTGTTTTGTGTCTTCAAGTGCATACAAGGCCTTCAAATTCGTCCATCCTCTTGGCTCCATGGATAAGCTATCCAATCCATGCCCAAAAATGCTCCAAATGGCCTCAAAATGCACTTTCTTGCTCCCTAGGCCCTTAGAACCTGAAAACACACAAAAGAAGCATAAAGGACTAAAATAACGAGAGAAACATAACGTAAATGCACGAGAACAAGCCATTTAAGTCGCATGAATATGCTCCTATCAAATACCCCCACACTTAGCTTTTGCTAGTCCTCGAGCAAAACAGAATAAAAACAAATAAACAAAACGACACTAAACACGTAAAACACAACCTAAACCTTCCAACAACCGTCTTAGGGATTTCCAATGCACATGACATGTTAAAAATCATCATTCTCACAGATTTTAGTCATCTTCACACTTAAGTACATTCTTAATCATAGTCACCATATACTAGTTCACAATTAAGCATTTAAAACCATGTTTTGAATGTAGTAACATGCCTTAGAGAATTTGCTCAATTCCTTACAAGATATGCACTCGATTTTCACTCAGAATTTCTAACTACACACCCTAATCTAGTCATATGTGAGAAGATTGATGTAACATGAAAACGAACACTCACATATAAGTATCACAAAGAACGCAATTTCTGGAGTTAATAAGCATGTTTAGATATGATCTCATGAATGGAATGCTACTACTTAGACGCGAGAACCAGTGACACCATAAGCTTATACCAAGTTCAAACTCCACAAATTGAAACACATAACAATCAAGATAGAAGTCAAAGGGTTGTAACGGGGCTAGGGTATTGGCTAACAATGAAAGGTGAAGGATAAACAAACATTCTTAAAGCAATAGTGAGCAAAGTATTGAATTAGGTACTTAGAATTCCCTTTAGAACGCAGAAGTCAACTTTGAACACCCAAGGGGAAGTCACAAAACTTAGGGCCATATTCAACTTTTTTGGGCCCTTTCTTCAACAATCACACTTGTGAGTCCATTCTCACTTATTTTCACTCTTTTTCTTTCTTTTCTTCTTCTTTTTCTCACTTTTTTTTTTTTTTTTTTTTTTTTTTTTTTTTTTCCCGTGCCTCCTTTAAGACTTAGGCACATACATACACACAAAAAAAATCTCTTCCCCCACACTTATTTTCTGCAACATATTAATCAAAAGGAATTCATTATCCGTCATGCTTACTATGCTTCAAGAACAAGGGTACGGATGGTCCTAATCTAGGCTAGGTGAGGATGATATGGTTTAACAAAGAACATGGGCTAAACAAGGCTCAACGGGGTTAAAACTTACAACATATACGAAATATGGGAAGTAAGGCTATTTGGCTATGGTGGCAACTACACAACTTCATCTTGATATATGTTATGCAATTCAATGTCATGCTTTGAATGAAACGGATATAAGTTCTAGCATTTAGTTCTATCATGATACAATTGCATTCTAAGTAGCAACCAAGCAAGGAATAATGAGATCATGCAACAACTTTAGAAAACAAAGAATCACAGAATATAACTCTCCAAAGAAGGTAATGGCTCGAGTCTCACAGGGATGTAGCGTTATTATGAGTTCCTTCCTTCAAGCATGTTACAAAAACGAATTTTTCTTTTATGATTGCATGTGAAGTCATACATTATAACCATAACTAAACATATACCAAGAGTAAATCAAACTTTCATCCATGTTTATAACTCATTTTAACAGTCATGCAATTATAAACCAAATCCTCATCATAACGTTGGAAGGTTCCCTAAGACACAAAAACAACTCAAAACACTCTTTTTAGGCTTTTCAAAAAAATGTTTTTCAAATTTTTATGTGATTTTCGGAGTTTATAAAACAAAACACGCTAAAACAGTTTAAAAACACCTTAAAAACATTTAAAACAGCAAGGAACAACACTTGAAGTTATGGGTGATAAAATTTAACGAATTTGCATCAACATACTTAGTTACCCCCCCCCCACACTTAAATCAAACATTGTCCTCAATGTTTTAAGCATAGATTCACACAAAGCATAAGTAAATACACAAAAAGCACTTAAACATACTAAACATGGCAGAATGTAATTAACAAAGAGAAGAGTTTAGAGACGCAAATCTGGTTATAGAGTGTAAATTCCATCTTCTCCTTGGTAATTGCATTGAGGCTTTTGATCTTTGTGATTCCACAGGCTTACTCTTGAACTGGTTTCTGCCCATCGTTGATTTTCCTTTGTGCTACTTTTTGAACTGGGTAGCAGGATGGTTCTTTTGGTCTCCCCCGAAGGTCTGAGCTTATCCCTTTTATCTGTTTCTTTGTTCAATCTTTCCAATTCATATTGAAAAGGGTTGGAGGATAACTCAGCCTATGTTTGTCTCCACATGCTTCAATGTATCATTTTCACTTGCCTTACTCGCTCCCCTTTGCAGAAGTGGTCCCTTCTCCGGAAGTGTATCAACCGTTGAAGATGACTACTCGAGAGCAACGCTAGGTAAGCAATCAGGAATAGATTCCAGGCAGTTGGCTCCAGAACGGAAGACTGACTCCAAGTGCCGGCTGATTGCTTGTTTTACTTTGCCATGCGAGTAAGAACAAGGACAAAGAAAAAGACAGGGAAAGAGCATGATATGAGATACTTTTGCTTTTAACCTTGATGATATGAGATACCTTTGCTTTTGAAGAAGCGGTGAATGAATCATCACATGTATTTGTTGTGCTGTTTCCTCCTGGGTCATCTGTACTCCAGACATCTGGTATCATCTTTGGGGAAGAAGAAAGAATTTAGTATTTCGAAAGGCTTTGCTGGGAGTGCACCCTCAGAGGTGAGGGAGAGTTGGGCATTTTCTTCAGGTTTGCCCTGCCATAAAAGACGAAGGTCGACATATATAGAGATAATAGCAAGTGGTGGTACTTTTTACCTTTGTCGACAAACGTTTTGATCCCGCAACTCTGGCTTTTTGAAATAGTGGCGCCTCTTCGATTTTTGAATACGCCTCTTCGATTTCTGAGCAGGCGCCCCTTCGATTTCTGAGCGACACGTGGTAGTGCAGATGCGGCTCCTTTTGACAAAGCTGCACGCGTCTTCTGAAAAGCAGAGAAAGCATCGTCGAACTTTGCGCTTGTCGGCTAAAGATGCGTAGTTGTGATGATGGCCTCCACGTGTTGTCTGAAAATAAGAAATCTTTTGACAAAGTTGAACGCGCCTTCTGAAAAGCCGAGAAAGCGTCGCCTAAATTACGCCAGAAATTCCGGCTTTTTGAATTGGTGGACGCGTCGCCTTGGCTTTTTTTTATTGAGCTATCGATCACCACAACAAACACACGCTGAAGATTTCCCATTCTTGAAAATCGACTTCGGCCCTTTGAAATTTAACTCCATCCCTTCTCTTTGAACACTTTTGAAAAATGGCAAACTCATCGAACCTTAGCTTGGAATTGAGCCTTAGCAGTGATACGGGCGCGCCGCGTCAAGGTAACGTATGGCGCCCTTCTTTCTTTTCTTCTAACGGTCCTCTCATAGGTGAAGACTCCGTGATGCAGGACGCCACAACAGCTACAATAGTAGCTAGGAACCTCCTCACTCCAAAAGATAGTAGGCTGCTGTCAGGACGGTCCGATGAGTTGGCCGTTCAAGAGTCCCTCGCACTTAGTGTTCAGTGTGCGAGTTCTGTGTCCAACATGGGCCAACGCTTGCTTGCCCGCTCCCGTCAGGTGGAATCATTGATGGCAGAGGTGGAAAGTCTCAAGCAGGAGATCCAGCAGCTGAAGTATGAGAATAGAAGTTTGCACGTGCTTGCAAACAACTATTCGACGGGCATGAAGAGGAAGCTTGATGAGCTGCAAGAGTCTGAAGGTCGGATTCACAGTGACCGTCAAATGTTTTCGTCTTTCCTCCAGAGGCACCTTTTTCCTGGCTCATCCAGCGCTTGGCCAAGTATTGAGGCCTGGAATGCTCTATCTTCGATGCCTCCCGCTCCGATGCCTTCTACTCCTATGCCTTCTGTTCCTACGCCTTCCGCTCCGATGCCTTCTGTTCCTACGCCTTCCGCTTCAAGAGTAAAGCCACGTAGTGGGGCCTCAAGCAAACAACCTTTGTGAAGCACCATCTTTCTTTGTTTAGCAGTGCCTATCAATAAATCAAACATTTTCTCAATGTTACAATCATAGACTCACACAATTAATAAACAAACAAACAATAACAACTAAACAACCTAACAAGGCAGAAACGAAATAGGAACAAAGAGAAGAGTTTTTTTAGGAATCTGGATTTGGAGTGCTTTCTAAGTCTTCCTTTGTTGAATGCATGGGTTGCCTCCCAAGTAGCGCTTTCTTTTACGTCTTGCAGCCGGACGGTACCTCCGTTTAAGCTTGACTAGGTTCCACGGCATGGAGGGGTACCTCCTCCACGACATGCTCCTCAAACATCTCGTAATAGGGCTTCAATCGATGCCCATTCACTTTGAATTCTTGCTGCGTCCTTGAACTTTTGATTTGCACTGCACCATGAGGGAAAACATTAGTAACAACAAACGGGCCAATCCATTTAGAACGCAACTTACCAGGAAACAAACGTAGGCGAGAGTTGAAAAGTAACACTTTCTGCCCAACTGTGAAGGTCTTGGTTCGAATCATTTTATCATGGAATGCTTTGGTCTTGGCTTTGTACATCCGGGCATTCTCATAGGCTTCATTCCGAATCTCTTCAAGTTCATTCAATTGGAGCTTCCTATGAGCTTCCAATGAACTCTACGGGCAAATGACATGGCTTACCATAGACGAGCCGAAAAGGTGACATCCCAATGGGTGTTTTGTATGCCGTACGATATGCCCACAGTGCATCATCTAAACGTAAGCTCCAATCCCTCCTTGTTGGTCCAACGATCTTCTCCAAAATTTGTTTGATTTCTCGGTTAGACACCTCGGCTTGGCCATTTGTTTGAGGATGGTAAGGTATGGAGACCTTATGGTTGACATGGTACTTTCTTAGCAACGCCTCAATGGTCCGATTGCAAAAGTGAGACCCTCCATCACTTATGATTACTCTCGGCATTCCAAACCTAGCAAAAATGTTAGTTTTCACGAAATCTGCAACCACCTTAGAATCGTTAGTACGGGTGGCTTTTGCTTCCACCCATTTAGAAACATAATCAACGGCTAGCAAGATATAAGTGAAACCATAAGATGAAGGGAAAGGGCCCATGAAATCAATGCCCCAAACATAAAAAATTTCAACATTAAAGACAGGGGTTTGCGGCATTTGGTCCTTGGTACCTATGTTACCCATTCGTTGGCAACGATCACAAGACATACAAAAGGTTCTAGCATCCCTAAATATAGTCGGCCAATAAAAACCACACTCTAGAACCTTGAGGGCAGTGCGTTGTGTGCCAAAATGACCACCACATGCATATGTGTGACAAAAGCTTAGAATTGAGCGAAATTCAGAATCATGCACACATCTACGTACAATTTGATCTGAGCAATACTTCCACAAATAAGGGTCATCCCAAACATAGAAACGTGCATCATTTTTAAGCTTATCACGTTGGTGCTTGTTTAGTTCATTTAGAAATTGTTTAGCCACCAAGTAATTCACTAAATCTGCATACCATGGTTCACTTACCTCAATGGATAGCAGCTGCTCATCGGGAAAAGTTTCAGGGATAGGTACGGCATGTTCATGCTCCTCGTGGATCATTCAGCTTAAATGGTCAGCCACTACATTCTCGCTTCCTTTCTTATCCTGGATTTCAATATCAAATTCTTGAAGAAGAAGAATCCAACGGATAAGCCTCGGCTTTGCTTTCTTTTTCGTGATCAAGTACCTCAAAGCTGCATGATCAGAATAAACAATTACTTTAGTACCAATTAAATATGAACGTAATTAATCTAAAGCAAAAACCACAGCTAGAAGTTCTTTTTCCGTCGTGGAGTAGTTCAATTGGGCATCATTGAGAGTCCGAGAGGCATAGTATATGACATGCGGCCGCTTGTCTCTTCTTTGTCCTAGAACAGCTCCTAATGCATAGTCGGATGCATCACACATGAGCTCGAACGGAAGGTGATAGGAGCATATTTATGCGACTTAAATGGCTTGTTCTCGTACATTTACGTTATGTTTCTTTAGTTATTTTAGTACTTTAAGCTATTTTCGTGTGTTTGTAGGTCCAAAGGGCTAAAGGAGCAAAAAGATGCATTTTGGAGACTTTTGGAGCACTTTTGGGCTAAGGACGGATAGCTTATGCTTGAAGCCAAAGTGTTGGACGAAATTGAAGACCTAATTGGAGCCAAAGTGTTGGAACCTTGTTCTCTTTAGTTTTAGGACATTTAAACCTTTCCTAATCCCAATCATGCCATGCATAACACACATCCATTCTAACACATTGTCATTGCACATGCATTTCCTTCATTAGTTAACCCACATGCACTTATCACTTATCATCACCACATATCATATCACTTAATCACTTATCACTTATCATCACCACTTAACCACTTATCATATCATAACCACATATCATATCACTTATCACTTATCACTTAACATAACATCCACCTACTTCACCTACAACATCCACTTCACCTACAACATCCACCTACTTCACCTACAACATCCACCTACTTCACCTACAACATCCACCCACTTCACCTACAACATCCACCCACTTCACCTACAACATCCACCTACTTCACCTACAACATCCACCTACTTCACCTACAACATCCACCTACTTCACCTACAAATGACATAGCCATATGTTCTCTCCACTACTCCTATAAATACCCTTGCATTCATTCATTCATGGACATCTCATTTCATACACAACACACCACAAACACATCCCTTTCTCTCTTAGCCGTGAGTCTCCCTTAGAATCCAAAAACCATCTTTCCATTTCCACCACTCCTCATCCATTTCCATAATCCCCCAAACCTCACCTTAGACCTTGTGCTACAACAACGAGGAAGATAAGAGGGCCTAAACGTTCATACAATTCAAGTGTGAGTTGTTGGAATGTTTAGGTGTTTCTTTGATTTCAAAGTTTAAATTTAATTCTCTTTGTTTTGTACGTATGAGGAATGGAAGAGAAGAGTGCCTAAACGTTCATACAATTCAAGTTTGAGTTGTTGGAATGTTTAGGTGTTTCTTTGATTTCAAAGTTATGAGGAACTAAACCCCCTTTAGCTAGGGGGTGATTCGAAACTATGTTTATATTTGCAATATGAATTGATTAACTTTCGTTGGAATTTCATAAGTTGTGGATTCAATTTGTTTAACCGTTTGATTGATAACTTATTTATGAATGTTTATTAAGAATGCGCGCTTAATTTTCATGCATGAATATGACACTAGAATATAAGTGAATTTCACCTAATCGTTATGAACTTATATTCACAAGTAGTGGAGGTTGCTTATAAACAATCGCGTTAAATGAATTCTTGGCACGAGTTTCATGCTCATCATAGTAACGAATGCCTCGTCAACACTTATAGTTTTCATAATGCTTAATGATCTTTGATTGTATCTTTATTGTGCTTTTCACGTAAAGGACTTTTGGAGAATGTGGTGAATTGCGTTGCGCTAACCCATCCAATTCATTAACTTAAGGAAAACTTGACGGTTAATTTAAGCGGACCTAATTAACCCGGGGCGTTGAGTTTCATAATTTATCGAAAGACCAACTGAGAATCAATCTTGTATGCAAGTGTAACATGTGTGGAGAAGAACCCCTTGGCTATTCCATCATCCATATTTTCATCACATTCATATTTACGTTTTGCCTTTAATTACAATTTGTCCATTTAATTTAATCTCGTCCAAACACAATCCCCCCTTTACTTTATTGTTCAATTTAATTAGAAATCAATTTAGTTTATGTTTTAAAGTATTTTTGAATTCTTTGAGTCTAGTATAGTGTTTTATATTGTGTTTTTACGTTTTTGAGTCAAATCCAAGTGATTAACAATCCCTCCTAATCCCCGGTCCAGAACGATCCCTACTTGCACCTATACTACAATTTGACAAAAAGAGGGTTTAATTTGTGCGCGTATAAAACTCGCATCAAATTTTGGCGCCGTTGCCGGGCATTCTCATAGGCTTCATTCCGAATCTCTTCAAGTTCATTCAATTGGAGCTTCCTATGAGCTTCCTATGAACTCTACGGGCAAATGACATGGCTTACCATAGACGAGCCGAAAAGGTGACATCCCAATGGGTGTTTTGTATGCCGTACGATATGCCCACAGTGCATCATCTAAACGTAAGCTCCAATCCCTCCTTGTTGGTCCAACGGTCTTCTCCAAAATTTGTTTGATTTCTCGGTTAGACACCTCGGCTTGGCCATTTGTTTGAGGATGGTAAGGTATGGAGACCTTATGGTTGACATGGTACTTTCTTAGCAACGCCTCAATGGTCCGATTGCAAAAGTGAGACCCTCCATCACTTATGATTACTCTCGGCATTCCAAACCTAGCAAAAATGTTAGTTTTCACGAAATCTGCAACCACCTTAGAATCGTTAGTACGGGTGGCTTTTGCTTCCACCCATTTAGAAACATAATCAACGGCTAGCAAGATATAAGTGAAGCCATAAGATGAAGGGAAAGGGCCCATGAAATCAATGCCCCAAACATCAAAAATTTCAACATTAAAGACAGGGGTTTGCGGCATTTGGTCCTTGGTACCTATGTTACCCATTCGTTGGCAACGATCACAAGACATACAAAAGGTTCTAGCATCCCTAAATATAGTCGGCCAATAAAAACCACACTCTAGAACCTTGAGGGCAGTGCGTTGTGTGTCAAAATGACCACCACATGCATATGTGTGACAAAAGCTTAGAATTGAGCGAAATTCAGAATCATGCACACATCTACGTACAATTTGATCTGAGCAATACTTCCACAAATAAGGGTCATCCCAAACATAGAAACGTGCATCATTTTTAAGCTTATCACGTTGGTGCTTGTTTAGTTCATTTGGAAATTGTTTAGCCACCAAGTAATTCACTAAATCTGCATACCATGGTTCACTTACCTCAATGGATAGCAGCTGCTCATCGGGAAAAGTTTCAGGGATAGGTACGGCATGTTCATGCTCCTCGTGGATCATTCAGCTTAAATGGTCAGCCACTACATTCTCGCTTCCTTTCTTATCCCGGATTTCAATATCAAATTCTTGAAGAAGAAGAATCCAACGGATAAGCCTCGGCTTTGCTTTCTTTTTCGTGATCAAGTACCTCAAAGCTGCATGATCAGAATAAACAATTACTTTAGTACCAATTAAATATGAACGTAATTTATCTAAAGCAAAAACCACAGCTAGAAGTTCTTTTTCCGTCGTGGAGTAGTTCAATTGGGCATCATTGAGAGTCCGAGAGGCATAGTATATGACATGCGGCCGCTTGTCTCTTCTTTGTCCTAGAACAGCTCCTAATGCATAGTCGGATGCATCACACATGAGCTCGAACGGAAGGCTCCAACAACTCAAACTGCTAGAGTTTAAGTACATGAAATGGACCCAAATTGCTCCCCCTTGCATGGCAAGGAATGGTGTTTGTGTTAAGCCCAAGGCAAGGTGAATGTGATTGGGTTAGGGCCATTGTTTTGTGTCTTGAAGTGCATACAAGGCCTTCAAATTCGTCCATCCTCTTGGCTCCATGGATAAGCTATCCAATCCATGCCCAAAAATGCTCCAAATGGCCTCAAAATGCACTTTCTTGCTCCCTAGGCCCTTAGAACCTGAAAACACACAAAAGAAGCATAAAGGACTAAAATAACGAGAGAAACATAACGTAAATGCACGAGACCAAGCCATTTAAGTCGCATGAATATGCTCCTATCACTCACATATGTATAATCAAAGAAGGCACTTTCTGGAATTCTTAACATGTATATGATCTCATGAATGGAATGCTATTACTTAGACGCGAGAACCAGGGATACCATATGCTCAAACCAATTTTAAACTCCACATATTGAAACACATAACAATCAAGATAGAAGTATAAGGGTTGTAACGGGGCTAAGGTATTGGCTAACAAAGAAAGGTAAGGATGAACAAAAGTTCTTAAAGCAATAGTAAGCAAAGTAATGAAATTGACACTTAGAATTCACTTTTGATGCAGAAATCAACTTTGAACACCAAGGGAAGATTCACATAAGCCATATTCAAACTTTTGGACCCTTTTCTTCAACACTCAACACCTGTGAGTTTCATTCTGACTTATTTTCAACTCCTTTTTTTCTTTTTCTTTTTTTTTTGTAATCCGTGCCCCTTTCTTTCTTTGGCACAAAATCATACATTCTCCTAGATTCCCACGAAAAACACCTTCCCCCACACTGGTTTTTCTGCAATTTTTAGATCAAAAGGAATTCCCTCTAAGTCATGCTTTACTATACTTTAAGAACAAGGGTATGGATAGTCCTATTCTAGGCTAGGTAAGGATAGTTGATAGGGGCATATTTAGGCAACTTAGTTAGCTTGTTTTCTTACATTTATGTTGTTAGTTCATAGTTATTTTAGTATTTTTAAGCTATTTTTGTGTGTTTATAGGTTCATTTGGCTAAGGTAGCAAGAAGGTGCATTTTGGAGCAAAATTAGACTTGGAATGGATAGCATATGCTTGGAGCAAAAGGAATGGACGAAATTGAAGACCTAAATATGTTAGGATTCCTAATCAAAGAAGGTTTCCTACTTGAAGTAGGAAAGTTAAGCCAAGGTTTCCTATTTTGGTTTGACCTTTCCTAATCCTAAAAGCGCTATGTTCCAGCAACATTGAAGGACTCTTATGCATTTTAGGACACAAATTAAACCTTCCATGCATCCTTATTTCCCTTGCCGTACCTTCCCTAAGCTTGGCCTTGATAGGAGCATATTTATGCTACTTAGTTATGTTGTTTCCTTGCATTTGGTGGATTAATTACTATTTATTTTAGTCTTTTAAGCTATTTTCGTATGTTTTTAGGTCCTAATGGCAAAAGGAGCAAGAAAGGGTATTTTGAAGCTAAATGGAGCAGTTTTGGGAATGGATTGGATAGCTTAACCATGGAGCAATGTGGATGGACGAAATTGAAGTCAAAGTGAAGCTAGGAAAGGCTAAAAATATGGAGAAGAAGTTCAAATGCAAAAAAGATAAGGAAATAGCAAGAAATAAGGAACCTTATCCAACCTTATCTTATCCTATCCTAACCAACCTTATCCTTTCCTAACTCTAGCATTATCCTATCTTATCCTATCCAAATCTGGTTATGCCTTAAATCTAGCTAATTAGAAGGGATTAGATGTATATTTAAACACATAGAACAGATTCTAGAAACCTCATTCCTTTGTATGCCGTATAGACACCATTCCTTGTAGGTTTAGGAGTTGTAATCCTTCCTCTATACCTATGTGTGTGTCCTTGTCCATTTAGGTTTAGGAATCTGCCCTAAACACTCTTTCTAGAACACCTTAGCTTCCCCCTACAAGTGTGACGCACCTATCCTTCTAGAACCCCCTAAAACCATGACGTGCATTACCTATCCCATTCCCCTTTGGTTTCTGCCTAGACTTAACCCTTTTTCCCATGGAATTGTGCAATCCTTTTCCTTCACTAATTATGCATAATGAGCCTATAAATACAGCCCTATGCCGCACCATTCAAATCATCCACTCACTCATTCATTCATTCATACTTTCAGCCATCAAACACCACAATTCACCCTATACCACTCTAGTGCCACAAGCAAGGAAGGAAGGAGATGAGGACTTGTGCAATCTGCCATCCAAGGGAGTGCCATGCATGCCATTGGAGTGTGGAGCGTTTTCTTGGTTCTTTCTATCCTTAGTCTTAGTTTAATGTTTATGTTAATTTGGTTTTCAATTATGATGAACATGAGGAACTAATTTCTTTTTAGTTGGAGGTGAATTCGAAGCCATGATTATATGTTTCATATGAATTGATTACGTCCGGTTATTGTTTCTTAAGGCATGAATGTGATTTGCTTATCTAAGTTATTAAAATTGGTTTATGTATGTGGGTTGGGGGTTGACACTTAATTTGCATGCATGAATTTGATGCTAGAATATAAGGGGGTTTCACGTAATAGTTATTCACTTATATTCACGAGTAGTGGAGGTTGCTAGTCACAATCGCGTTAAGTAAATCCTTGGTATGAGTCTCATGCGTTTCATAGTGATGAATGCCTTGTCAATGCTTATGGTTTTCACAAAACTTAATGACTTTTGATATGTATCTTTGTTATGCGTTTCATATAAAGAACTTGAAAAAGATAATTTGGTTGTAATGCGTTTTCATTCAATTAAATGAAATAAGGAAAGCTTGAGGGTTAGTTGTGCGATGTAACTAACTTGGGGCGTTGTCATTCATAGTCTAAAGGAATAATAACTAGAAATTGGTTCGTATGCATTTATCATGTGTGGAGAAGGACCCTCTAACTAGCCTTTAACCCATTTAATTCACCTAATTTCGTTTTTTACAAAGTATTTTCTACAAAGTTTTTGTTTTAAGTTTAAAATTCGTCAAAAACAATCCCCTTTTCATTTAGTCTTGTTATTTGTGTCAGAATCTGTTTTCCTTGAGTCTTTTGAGTCAAGTCAAGTCCTATTTTCGTCCAAAACACTTGTTGAGTCTAAAATTGAGTCTTTTTTATTGTTGGTTGCTATTTTAAGTGTCTAAAGTTAGTTTTGAGTATATAGAGTCTAGTTTAGTGTTTTTGAGTCTTATTTGTATTGATTAGCATCCCTAGTTAATTCCCGATCTAGAACGATCCCTACTTACATATCTACTACAATTGTCACAAATAGGGTTTAATTTGTGCGTCAAGTTAATTTTCACATCAAATTTTGGCACCGTTGCCGGGGATTAGGAAACTTGCTAATCCATTTTGTTTGTGTAGTGTCTTTTTAGTGTCTTTGTGTTTTCTTTTAAGTTTGCCGTGCCCTTTAATTGGTTGCTAATTTGTTTGTATTCTTTATTTCAGGTACTAGTTTATGACTCGTCGTTCTCAACCTATTCGTGCAAACACATTGGATTTTGACGACGATTTGGAACGAACTTTGAGAAGAAAGAGGAAGCAACTGGAACCTAATCCACCTAGTTCCAAGTTCAAATTCCGAATCTGAATTTGAAGAAGAAGGAAGCATGGCGGTGGACAATCGAACAATCAAAGAACTTTTGGCCTCGGGACTAGACAATGTCGTGCCTTTATGCATTCAATATCCTATGGCCGCCCAAGGCAAGACCTATGAGTTCGAATTGAAGTCTAGCTTATTGCATCACATTCCCAAATACCATGGTTTGTCCATGGAAGATCCAAACAAGCATCTTAAGAAATTTGAAGTAGTATGTTCAAGCATGACACCCATCAATGTCGATGGGAACATTTTGAAGATGAAGGCCTTTCCATTCTCTCTTCTAAAAAAGGCTAAAGATTGGCTATACGAATTGGCACTCGAAACCGTTATTTCTTGGGAAAGCATGAAGCGGGCATTCTTAAAGAAATTTTTCCCAACTTCAAGAGTGATTCTTTTGAGGAAGAAAATTAGTGGCATTCAATAAGACCAAGGGGAGTCTTTTCCAACATATTATGAACGTTTCAAGACTCTAGTTGCATCATGCCCTCAACACCAAATGAAGGAAGAGCTTCTAATTCAATATTTCTACGAAGAACTCCTTCCAATTGAGAGACAATTGGTTGACAAAACACCCATGGCTGCCAAGGTTTTAATTACAAATCGAGCCTTGAATGCACAACAATATGAAGGTGTTGGACAAAGAGACACCCCACGGCAGCAAGTGCATGAGGTAAGTTCCCAATCCGACATTCAATCTCAATTAGCTAATCTTACTTCTATTGTGTCTCAGATGGCCGAAGGAATGAGGATACAAGGACCAATTGTATGTGGCGTATGTTCTATCCAAGGACACCCTTCGGACAAGTGCCCTCAATTGATTGAGAATGGGGGATGGGAGAGTGCAAATGCCATTGGATTTCCAGGCCAAAATCAGCCAATGAATGATCCATATTCCAACACATACAATCCGGGTTGGAGTGATCACCCAAATTTCAAGTGGAAGGAGCCTCAACAACCTCCACAACAAGAAGGCTTTAGACAACAACCCCCGGGGTTCTACACCAAGCCATACGGCCCCAATCCAAACCAAGCACAACCTGCCCAAAACAATCAAGGTACATCTTTGGACAATGATACACTTATTAAGTTACTAACCAATTTGTCTCAGGGGCAAGAGAATCAAAACAAAGCGATGCAAAACCAAGACAAAAGGGTGGACCACTTGGAGAAGCAAATTGGGCAGATTGCGGAGTTTGTAGGACAATTCCGAGACTAAGGCAAGCTCCCTAGCTCAACCATTGTCAATCCAAACGGAGGGTTCGAATATGCTAAAGCAATCACATTGAGAAGTGGAAAAGAAGTTGGCACTAATCCAAAACCTTCCAAAACAAGTCTAAATGAAGATGAGAAGCTGCAATTGGAAGAGGAGGAACCAAGCAAAGCCACGACAATGGTAGAAATATCCTTGCCGCAACCACCTAGGGACCCCAATGCATCAAATTCATCCAATTCGGCCACTAGAGGTAAGTTGGGTTCATATGTGATTAATTCTAACCCCATTCCACCCAATGTTCCTTTTCCTAGCAGATTTAGGCAATCAAAGAAAGAAGAAAATGAGAAGGACATTCTGGAAACCTTTAGGAGAGTTCAAGTCAATATTCCACTCCTTGATGCAATCAAGCAAGTTCCTAAGTATGCTAAATTCTTGAAAGAGCTTTGCACAACAAGGAAGAGGATTTCGAACAAATAGGTGGTCCAGGTAAGTGAGAATGTTTTGGCAGTGTTACAAAGAAAACTACCACCTAAATGCAAAGATCCAGGTAGTTTTACAATTCCTTGTGTTATTGGAAATACTAAGTTTGAACAAGCTATGCTAGACTTAGGAGCTTCAATTAATGTCATGCCTTACTCAATTTATGCATCTATGAACTGAGGAGAGCTTAAAAACAATGGTGTGATTATTCAATTGGCCGATCGTTCTAATGCCTATCCAAAAGGAGTTTTGGAAGATGTTTTGGTCCAGGTTAACAATTTGATCTTTCTGGCAGATTTTTATGTGCTTAACATGGAAGATTCAACCCATTCTACACCATTACTAATCCTAATTGGGAGACCTTTCATGAAAACAGCCCGCACCAAGATCGATGTGTTCAAAGGAACTTTAACGATGGAATTTGATGGGGAAGTTATTAATTTCAATCTTTCTGAAACTATTAAATATCCTAAAGACGATCATTCTTGTTTCTCTATTGATATACTTGAGTCATTGGTGCAGGATTTTCTTGACTCGTTGGACAAAGACCCACTTGAAACCACAATTGCCGAGGGAATGGGTGTAGAACCAAATCTGGCTGTGCATGATGATGAAGTTGGCGAGATGGTGGCCGCAGTTGAATCATCGCCACAATATCAAAGTAAGCCCCCAAACCCAATTTCAATTCCCGTTTCTACTAACAAGTTGTTACCTTCAGTGATTCAGGCATCCTTTCTTGAACTTAAACCATTACCAAGCCACTTGAAGTATGTCTATTTGGGAGACAAAGAAACGTTGCCCGTCATTGTCTCTTCATCACTCACGACAATGGAGGAGGCCAAATTGGTTTGAGTGTTGAAGGAGCATAAAACAGCCATAGGATGGACCTTAGCCGATATTAAGGGAATTAGCCCTACAACATGCATGCATCGTATACTTCTAGAGGAAGGGACTAAACCAACTCGAGAGGCTCAACGTCGACTCAACCCTCCAATGATGGAAGTTGTGAAGAAAGAGGTTATCAAATTACTTGATTGTGGAGTGATTTATCCTATCTCGGATAGCCGTTGGGTTTCACCAGTTCAAGTTGTGCCAAAGAAATCCGGAGTGACGGTGGTGAAGAATGCTGAGAATAAGCTTGTGCCAACATGTATCCAAACAGGTTGGAGAGTTTGCATTGATTATAGAAAGCTCAACGCTACCACAAGGAATGACCACTTCCCTTTGCCGTTCATTGATCAAATGCTTGAAAGGTTAGCCAGTCATTTTTTTTATTGTTTTCTTAATGGTTATTTGGGATATAATCAAATTGTCATAGCTCCGGATGACCAAGAAAAGACCACTTTCACGTGTTCCTTTGGTACTTTTGCTTATCGTCGCATGCTATTCGGTTTATGCAATGCACCTACCACCTTTCAAAGATGCATGGTAAGTATATTTTCAGATTTTGTGGAGAAAATAATTGAAGTTTTCATGGATAATTTTAGTGTATTTGGTGATTCGTTTGACGATTGTTTACATAATCTCACTTTAATCTTAGAACGATGCATTGAAACTAACCTTGTTTTAAATTGGGAAAAATGTCATTTCATGGTAAAACAAGGCATAGTTTTAGGGCATATAATTTCGGCCAAAGGGATTAAGGTTGATAAATCAAAAATAGATCTTGTACGCTACTTACCCTCTCCTACTTCGGTTAGAGAGGTTCGTTCTTTTCTGGGACATCCAAGATTCTATACGCGATTCATTAAGGACATTTCAAAAATTTCCAACCCCCTTTGCAACTTCTCCAAAAGGATGTACCATTCAAGTTTGATGAGGAATGCGAGAAGGCCTTCAAACACCTCAAGGAAATGCTCACTTCGGCCCCCATCATTGTTCCACCAGATTGGAGCCTTCCTTTTCAGCTTATGTGTGATGCCTCAGATTATGCATTAGGAGCTGTTTTAGGCCAAAGGAAGAACAAGCAGACACATGTCATCTATTATGCATCCCAGACCTTGAATGATGCCCAATTGAACTATTCCACAACGGAAAAAGAACTTCTTGCTGTTGTTTTTGCTTTAGATAAATTTCGTTCTTATTTACTTGGTACTAAAGTTATAATTTACACTGATCATGCAGCGTTGAAGTACTTACTCACAAACAAGAAGGCCAAACCAAGGCTTATTCGTTGGATGCTTTTACTTCAAGAGTTTGATATCGAAATCTGGGACAAGAGAGGAAGTGAAAACGTGGTGGTGACCACTTGAGCCGCATGGTACATGAAGAAGAGGCCGTGCCTATCCCAAAGACATTCCCAGATGAGCAGTTGATGTCCATCGAGGTAAGTGAGCCATGGTATGCCAATTTAGTGAATTATTTGGTGTCTAAACAAATTCCAAGCAACCTAAATAAACACCAACGTGATAAACTTAAAAGGGAGGCTCGGTTTTACGTGTGGGATAATCCTTATTTGTGGAAAAATTTGATGCGAAATATATAATCACACAAATTAAAACCCTCTTTTGACAATTGTAGTATATGAATAAGTAGGGATCGTTATAGACCGGGGATTAGGAGGGATTGCTAAATCACTTGACAACTGACTCAAAAACGTAAAACAAAGGTTAAAACACTAAACTAGACTCAAAGAATGCAAAACCAAACACTTAAAACATTAAAACAAACCAAAAGACTCAAAACAGCCCCAAAACACTCAAAACTGCCTTAAAAACACAATCTGGGCAGTTTTGAGCACTTGCACTATTTTGGACGAATTTGGGTAATAACTTGAATCAAAACACTTAGAAACACAAACTAAGACACTTTCTTACTAAATTGGACACTAAAGTAAAGGGGGATTTAGTTTTTGACGAAATTAAATAAAATGCACAGATTGTAAAGATGAATTTGATGAAAATATGGATGGAATGCTAGCTAGAAGGTTCCTCTCCACACATGTCACACTTGCATACAAGATGATTTTCAGTTGGTCTTTCGATGAATCATGAAACTCAACACCCCGGGTTAATTAGGTCCGCTTAAATTAACCTTCAAGTTTTCCTTAAGTTAATGAATTGGATGGGACAGCGCATACACAATTCAAAACATTCTCCAAAAGTCCTTTACGTGAAAATCACAATAAAGATACAATCAAAGATTATTAAGCAACATGAAAACTATAAGTGTTGACGAGGCATTCGTTACTATGATGAGCATGAAACTAGTGCCAAGAATTCATTTAACGCGATTGTTTATAAGCAACCTCCACTACTTGTGAATATAAGTTTGTAACTATTAGGTGAAACTCACTTATATTCTAGCATCATATTCATGCATGAAAACTAAGCGTGCACTCTCAATAAACATACACAAATAAGTTATCAATCAAGCAGTTAAACAAATTGAATCCACAACTCATGAAATTCCAACCAAAGGTAATCAATTCATATTGCAAGCATAAACATGGTTTTGAATCACCCCCTAGCTAACTAGGGATTTAGCCTCTCATGTTCACAGAAAGAGAAACAAAATTGAAATTAAACTTAAAGAACAAAAGATTGATTACACCTAGAACGCCCAACGAATCCACTTGAATTTCTGCGCGTTTAAGCTCCTATTTCTCCTTTCTTCTTGCTGCGGCAGAGAAGGTTTTATGGACTTTTGGATGTTTTTCTGGTTTGGGAATGGATTTAGGGAGGTATGGTGGTGCGGCAAGGGGTGTGAGTGGTGGAGGAAGGTTGGGAATGGTGGCTGGAAGGGTGGGGATGGCTGCGGCAGAGAAGGGTAATGGCTGGAATGGATGGGAGGCTACGGCAGAGAAGGGGTTTTTGGGTGATGGTGGCTGCGGCTTAAGGGGAATTAGGTTTATGGTGGCTGAATGATGAGAGAAAAGGGATGGGAGTTGCGGCTTAGAGGGCTTAGTTTATATAGGGTTTCAGAAAATAAAACCCTAGCTTGTTTTTATTAACTAAAATAAAGTCAAAGGCTTCTAGAATTAGGAAATAAAATCAGAAATTAAAGAGGGATTGGCTGCAAGGTGCGGCTAGGGTTTTAAATTAGGAGAGGAGCATGTGTTTAATTGCATAACCTAGGACAAAACTACCCCCCCCTTACACGGCAAGGTAAGGAAAGAAAGGAAGAGGCCACGGCAAAGGGGTTTAAGGGGCCTAGGGCCTCTGTTTTGTGTCCTAAAGTGCCTACAAGGCCTTCAAAGTGGCTAGAAAATACGGACGTTTAAGATTAGGAAAGGTTACCAAAACGGGAAACCTAGGGTTAACTTTCCTACTTCAAGTAGGAATCCTTGTTGGAGTAGGAATCCTCGTTGGAGTAGGAATTCATCGTTGGAGTAGGAATTCATCGTTTCTTCAAGTCTTCAACTCATTCATTCCTCTTTTGCTCCAAAAGGCTCCAATTTGCATCTTCTTGCACACTTTGGCCTTATAATCTGAAAATACACAAAAGTGACTTTAAACACTAAAATAACTAAGGAAACACAACATAAATGCACGAGAACAAGCTAATTAAGTTGCATGAATATGCTCCTATCAAATTCCCCCACACTAAGCTTTTGCTAGTCCTCGAGTAAAACAAAACAACTAAACAAAACAAAACGAAACAAAACAATCAAAACATAACCTAAACCTTCCAACGTTTGCCTCAGGGATTTCCAATGAAACATGACATGTCAAAGATCATTACTCACATAGCTTTTAGCCTTCCTTCCCCTCGAGCACATACTTAATCATAGTCACCATTCACTAGTTCGCATTTAATCAATTAAAACACATTTTGAATGTAGTAACATGCCTTAGAGAATTCCCTCAATTCCTCACTAGTTATGCACTCAATTTTCACTCAGATTTTCTGACTACACACCCTACACTAGTTATATGTGAGAAGATTGATGTAAACATGAAAGACTAGTACTCACATATGTTATAACAAAGAACGCAATTTCTGGAGTAATTAAACATGTTTAGATATGATCTCATGAATGGAATGCTACTACTTAGATGCGAGAACCAGTGACACCATATGCTCATACCAAATTCAAACTCCACAAATTAAAATACACAACACTCAAGATAGAAGTCAAGGGTTGTAACGGGGCTTGGGGTATTGGCTAACAAGGAAAGATAGGGATAAACAAAAGTTCTTTAAGCAATAGCAAGCAAAGCAATGAAATTGAGACTTAGAATTCACTTGGAATGCAGAAATCAACTTTAAACACCCAAGGGGAAGTCACACAAAATTTAGGGCCATATTCAACTTTTTGGACCCTTTCTTCAATAACCAACACTTGTGAGTTCATTCTCACTTATTTTCAACTCTTTTTCTTTTCTTTTTTTCTTCTTTTTCACATTTCTTTTTTCTTTTTTTTTTTTTTCTAGCCGTGCCTATGGCACAACAACTCACATCAATAATCCTTTCCCGTTTTAGGAAAGGTTACCAAAACGGGAAACCTAGGGTTAACTTTCCTACTTCAAGTAGGAATCCTTGTTGGAGTAGGAATCCTCGTTGGAGTAGGAATTCATCGTTGGAGTAGGAATTCATCGTTTCTTCAAGTCTTCAACTCATTCATTCCTCTTTTGCTCCAAAAGGCTCCAATTTGCATCTTCTTGCACACTTTGGCCTTATAATCTGAAAATACACAAAAGTGACTTTAAACACTAAAATAACTAAGGAAACACAACATAAATGCACGAGAACAAGCTAATTAAGTCGCATGAATATGCTCCTATCAAAATATTGCGCGGATCAACTCATTCGTAGGTGTGTGCATGAATCGGAGTTTAATTCAATTTTAACGTTTTGTCACACTTATGCATGTGGAGGTCACTTTGGCACTCAAACGACGGCACGTAAAGTACTTGAATGTGGTTTTTATTGGCCTACTATATTTAAGGATGCTAGAACTTTTTGCATAACATGTGATCGTTGCCAAAGAACAGGAAATATAGGTCTAAAAGACCAAATGCCGCAAACACCTATCTATGGTGTCGAAATCTTTGATGTTTGGGGTATTGATTTTATGGGTCTTTTTCCTTCATCTCATGGTTTCCTTTATATTTTACTTGCGGTTGATTATGTGTCGAAATGGGTGGAAGCAAAAGCCACCCGTACTAATGATTCCAAAGTGGTTGTAGATTTTGTCAAAACTAACATATTTGCTAGATTTGGAATGCCAAGAGTTCTTATAAGTGATGGAGGGTCCCATTTTTGCAATCGCACCATTGAAGCTTTGCTCAAGAGATATAACGTCACACATAAGGTGGCAACACCTTATCATCCTTAAACAAGTGGGCAAGCCGGGGTTTCTAATCAAGAAATCAAGCAGATTTTGGAGAAGACCGTTGGGCCAAACCGGAAGGATTGGAGCTTGTGTTTGAATGATGCATTATGGGCATATCGTACGGCCTACAAAACACCAATTGGAATGTCCCCATTTCGGCTCATCTATGGGAAACCATGTCATCTTCCTGTTGAATTGGAGCACAAAGCACATTAGGCCGTCAAAACGTTCAACATGGACATTAATGCCGCTAGAATCCATAGGAAGCTTCAATTGAACGAGCTTGAGGAGATAAGGCATAAAGCATACGAGAACGCGTTGATTTACATGGAGAAGTCAAAGGCATTCCATGACAAGATGATTCATAGCAAGACATTTGTTCTAGGGCAGAATGTGCTAATCTTCAATTCCCGCCTTCGCTTGTTTCCAAGTAAGTTACGTTCTAAATGGATTGGCCCGTTTGTTGTTATTAATGTATTTCCTTATGGTGCAGTCCAAATTCAAAGCTTAAAGACTGGCCAAGAGTTCAAAGTGAACGGACATCGTTTGAAGCCATACTATGAGAACTTTGAAGAGCATGTTGTGGATGGTGCAAGCTTCCATGTCGTGGGCCCCATTGAAGTTTAAAAGGAAGAATCGTCCGGCTAGAAGACGTTAAAGCAAGCACTTCTTGGGAGGCAACCCATGCAAATAAAGAAGAACTAGGAAGCTCCAACACTCCATAACCAGATTTGCGTTCCTAAACCCTACTCTTTATTGCTTTTATTTTTCCATGTTTGTCGTGTTTGCTAGTTGTGTTATTTGGTTGTTTGTTTGTGAGTCTATGCTTAAAA
The DNA here is from genome assembly GCF_041283825.1 of Pyrus communis. Classification (NCBI taxonomy): domain Eukaryota; kingdom Viridiplantae; phylum Streptophyta; class Magnoliopsida; order Rosales; family Rosaceae; genus Pyrus; species Pyrus communis. Next base: position 15,699,820 of record NC_142567.1, read on the forward strand.
CATTGAGGAAAATGTTTGGTTTAAGTGTGGCGGTGTAAACAAAGTGTTTTCATGAAAATTCGTGGGATTTTATCACCTATCACTTCTAAAGTTGTTTTTCACTGTTTTTAAGGGTTTTTAGTGTGTTTTGAAGTGTTTTTATATGTCTTGAACAGAAAATCCGAAAATTTGAAAGAAAAAAAAATCGAAAAAGAGTGTTTGAAAACCCCAAAAAGAGTTGTTTTAGAGTCGTTTTTGTTTTTGTGTTTGTTTGTGTCTTAGGGTACCTGCCAACACAATGATGAGGATTTGGTTTTTAATTGCATGACTATTAAAGAAAGTTACAAACATGGATGGAAGTTTGATATGCTCTTTGGTTTATGCTTGGTTATAGTTGACATTTACAAATTCACATGTAATCACAAAAGAAAAAAATCAGTTTTTGTAACATGCTTGAAGGAAGAAACTCAAACTAACGCTACAACCCTGAGAGACTTGAGCCTAAACATTCTTTGGAGAGTTATTAATCTTGATTTCTTGTTTTCTACGTCGTTGCATGATCTCATCATTCTTTGCTTGGTTACTACTTAGAATGCGTTTCATCACTATAGTTCCAAATACTAGAACTCATGCCCATTTCATTCAAAACATAAAATTGATTAGCATAACAAATAATAAGATGAAGTTGTTTAGTTAAACCAGAGCCAAAAAGCCTTACCCTTTTGCATATGTATTGTAGGTTTAACCCCTTTGAGCCTTACTTTGCCTAATTTTCTTTGTTAACCACATAATCCTTACCTAGCCTAGAGTAGGACTATCCATACCCTTGTTCTTAAAGGATAGGAAAGCATGACTTAAAGGGAATTCCTTTTGATCTACAGTTTGCAAGAAAACAAGTGTGGGGGAGGGGATTTTCGTTTGGAGACCTATAAACTTGTGTTAGTGTGCCAAAAGAAGAAGAGGGGCACGGAAAAAAAAAAGAAAAAAAAAACAAGAAGAAAAAACGTGAAAAAGAAGAAGAAAAGAAAGAAAAGGAGTTGAAAATAAGTGAGAATGAACTCAAAAGTGTTGAATGTTGAAGAAAGGGTCCAAAAAAGTTTGAATATGGCCCTAAGTTTTGTGTGAATTTTCCCTTGGTGTTCAAAATTGATTGTTGCATTCAAAAGTGAATTCTAAGTGTTTATTTCATTACTTTGCTTACTATTGCTTTAAGAACTTTTGTTTATCTTCCCTTTCTTTGTTAGCCAACACCTTAGCCCCGTTACAACCCCTTTGACTTCAATCTTGATTGTTATGTGTTTCAATATGTGGAGTTTAAAATTGGTTTGAGCATATGGTATCCCTGGTTCTCGTGTCTAAGTAGTGGCATTCCATTCATGAGATCATATACATGTTAATAATTCCAGAAATTGCCTTCTTTGTTATGACATATGTGAGTATTAGTTTACATATTTACATCAATCTTCTCACATATACCTAGTGTAGGGAGTGTAGTCAGAAAATCTGTGTGAAAATAGAGTGTATCCAGTGAGGAATTGGGGGACTCTCTAAGGCATGTTACTACATTCAAAATCATGTTTTAATTGATTAAATGGGAGCTAGTGTGTGGTAACTATGGTTAAGTATATGCTCGAGGATAGGGATAACTAAAATCTATGTATGTGGTGTTCTTTAATGTGTCATGTTCATTGGAAATCCCTGAGGTACATGTTGGAAGGTCTAGATTGTGTTTTGTTTGTTTTTTTTATTTTGTTTTGCTCGAGGACTAGCAAAAGCTAAGTGTGGGGGAATTTGATAGGAGCATATTTATGCTACTTAGTTATGTTGTTTCCTTGCATTTAGTGAGTTAATTACTATTTATTTTAGTCTTTTAAGCTATTTTCGTATGGTTTTAGGTCCTGATGGCAAAAGGAGCAAGAAAGGGCATTTTGAAGCTAAATGGAGCAGTTTTGGGCATGGATTGGATAGCCTAACCATGGAGCAATGTGGATGGACGAAATTGAAGTCAAAGTGAAGCTAGGAAAGGCTAAAAATCTAGAGAAGAAGTCCAAATGCAAAGAAGATAAGGAAATAGCAAGAAATAAGGAACCTTATCCAACCTTATCTTATCATATCCTAACCAACCTTATCATTTCCTAACTCCAATATTATCCTATCTTATCCTATCCAAATCAGGTTGTGCCTTAAATCTAGCTAATTAGAAGGGATTAGATGTATATTTAAACACATAGAACAGATTCTAGAAACCTCATTCCTTTGTATGCCGCATAGACACCATTCCTTGTAGGTTTAGGAGTTGTAATCCTTCCTCTATACCTATGTGTGTGTCCTTGTCCATTTAGGTTTAGGAATCTGCCCTAAACACTCTTTCTAGAACACCTTAGCTTCCCCCTACAAGTGTGCCGCACCTATCCTTCTAGAACCCCCTAAAACCATGACGTGCATTACCTATCCCATTCCCCTTTGGTTTCTGCCTAGACTTAATTTGCATGCATGAATTTGATGCTAGAATATAAAGGGGTTTCACGTAATAGTTATTCACTTATATTCATGAGTAGTGGAGGTTGCTAGTCACAATCGTGTTAAGTAAATCCTTGGTATGAGTCTCATGCGTTTCATAGTGATGAATGCCTTGTCGATGCTTATGGTTTTCACAAAACTTAATGACTTTTGATATGTATCTTTGTTATGTGTTTCATATAAAGAACTTGAAAAAGATAATTTGGTTGTAATGCGTTTTCATTCAATTCAATGAAATAAGGAAAACTTGAGGGTTAGTTGTGTGATGCAACTAACTTGGGGCGTTGTCATTCATAGTCTAAAGGAATAATAACTGGAAATTGGTTCGTATGCATATATCATGTGTGGAGAAGAACCCTCTAACTAGCCTTTCACCCATTTAATTCACCTAATTTCGTTTTTTACAAAGTGTTTTCTATAAAGTTTTTGTTTTAAGTTTAAAATTCGTCAAAAACAATCCCCCTTTCATTTAGTCTTGTTATTTGAGTCAGAATCTGTTTTCCTTGAGTCTTTTGAGTCAAGTCAAGCCCTATTTTCGTCCAAAATACTTGTTGAGTCTAAAATTGAGTCTTTTTTATTGTTGGTTGGTGTTTTAAGTGTCTAAAGTTAGTTTTTAGTCTATAGAGTCTAGTTTAGTATTTTTGAGTCTTATTTGTATTGATTAGCATCCCTAGTTAATCCATGGTCTAGAACGATCCCTACTTACATATCTACTACAATTGTCACAAATAGGGTTTAATTTGCATGTCAAGTTAATTTTCACATCAGGCATTTCCTTGCCGTGCAAGGGGAATGGTTATTCCCTATTTTGTGTCACAAGATCACATTCCTCTTTCACCCTATTCTAGGCCGCACCTTACATACCTATTCTATCCTAAATCCTTGCCTTATTTCAGCCTTAAAACACATTCCCTTTCCTACTCTTTATTGGCCGTAAGTTTCCTTCCCTTTTCCCTTTGATTTTTGACTTTAAGTCTCTTTTCCCTTATGGATTTGGGGTTTTATTTCTTTCCTAACCCATTCAATAAAAGTTAAGATTCTTTCCTTCAAATAAATAGTCAATGTCGCACCCATAGACAACGCTATTCACTCACTCACGCAATCTGCCATCCTTCATCCTGTCCACCAACCTTTGCCGCAACCTTCATCCTCTCTTCCACCATTCCCATACTTCCATACCTTCAACCACTCATCCATACACCATTCCTAGCCTTTGCCGCACCCCCCTACCAACCTAAATCCATTCTTAACCCAGAAATCCATCCAAAATCACCCATAAACTCTTATGCCACAGCATAGCAAGGAATAAAAGGAGAAGAAGAAGCCTTGGACGTGTGTGCATTCAAGTTGGAGTGTTGGAACATTTTTAGGTGTAATTTATCTTTTGTTTTCAATGTTTAATTCAAGTTTTCTTTGTTTTGTTGTGAACATAAGAGGCTAAACTCGTTTTAGCTAGGAGAGGCTTTGAAACCATGATTATGTTTGTGATATGAATTGATTAATTCCAGTTGTGATTTCATAAATTGTGAATGCAATTTACTTAACCATTTGATGGATAACTTATTCTTGTATGTTGATTAGGGAGGCCTACTTAATTTGCATGCTTGAATTTGGTGCTAGAATATAAGGGAGTTTAACATAATCGTCACAAACTTATATTCACAAGTAGTTAAGGTTGTTTTCACAATCATGTTAAGTAAATTCCTAGCATGAGTATCATGATGTCATAGTTACAAGTGCTTTGTCAATAATTATGATTTTCATAGAACGTAATGATCTTTGATTGTATCACTATTATGATGTCATGTAGGGAACTTTTGAAGAATGCTTCGGGTTGTCGAATGATGTCATCCAATCCAATAACTAAAGGAAAAACTGAGGGTTAATTAATGATGTCACGGTTAATCTGGGGTGTTGAGGTTCATAGTTTATCGAAAAAATAACTGGAAATCAATTTGTATTCGATTGTATCATGTGTGGAAAAAAATCCTCTAACTAGTTAATCATCCATAGTTTTTCCCAAATTCGTCCAAATCCTATTTAAGTCTTTTAGTTACTTGTTTTCATCTTAAATTCGTCCAAAACCCAATCCCCTTTACTTTGTTGAGTTAAATCTGTCCTATTGTGTCTTTTTAAGTGTTTTGAGTCAAAACCAATTCTATTTTTGTCCAAATTAAGTCCTAGAGTCTAGTTTGAGTCGTTTTGATTGTTTTGTGTTGTTTTGAGTCTTTTGAGTGTACTTTGAGTCATATAGGTTTAGTTAGGAGTCTTTGAGTTTGTATAAGTGTTTTTAAGCATATTTTTGTATCTTTGAGTCAGTTTTCATTACATTAGCAATCCCTCATAATCCCCGGCCTAGAACGATCCCTACTTATATCTTTACTACAATTGTCAAAAAGAGGGTTTAATTTCAGTGCTATTATTTATCACATCAATAGTGTGGCTACAAAGAGAATAGGCTAACTAAGGCTCAAAGGGGTTAAACCTACAATACATATGCAAGGGGTAAGGCTTTTTGGCTCTGGTTTAACTAAACAACTTCATCTTGTTATTTGTTATGCTAATCAATTTTATGCTTTGAATGAAATGGGCATGAGTTCTAGTATTTGGAACTAAAGTGATTAAATGCTTTCTAAGTAGCAACCAAGTAAAGAATAATGAGATCATGCAACGACTTTAGAGAACAAGCATTCAAGATTAATAACTCTCCAAATAAAGTTTAGGCTTAAGTCTCACAGGATTGTAGCGTTAGTTTGAGTTTCTTCCTTCAAGTATGTTACAAAAACTGATTTTTTTCCTTTTTGTGAGTACATGTGAATTCGTAAATGTCAACTACAACTAAGCATAAACCAAAAAGTATATCAAACTTCCATCCATGTTTGTAACTATCTTTAATAGTCATGCATTTAAAAACCAAATCCTCATCATTGTGTTGGAAGGTATCCTAAGACACAAACAAACATAAAAACAAAAACGACTCTAAAAACAACTCTTTTTGGGTTTTTAAAATACTTTTTTTTTTCTTTTTTTTTTTCAAATTGTCAGATTTTCTGTTTAAGACACATAAAAACACTTCAAAACATACTAAAAACACTTAAACAGTGAGTAACAACATTAGAAGTGATAGGTGATAAAATCCCACGAAAATCATGCAAAAACAGCTTGTTTACCCCCTCCCCCCAACAATTAAACCAAACATTGTCCTCAATGTTTCAAACAAAGACTCACACGCAAGCAATGAAACAACACAACTAACAAACATGACAATCGTGGCAAAGTAAAAGCAATAAAGAGTAAGGTTTAGGAACGCAAATCTGGTTATGGAGTGTTGGAGCTTCCTAGTTCTTCTTTATTTACTTGGGTTGCCTCCCAAGAAGCGCTTGCTTTAACATCTTCCAGCAGGACGATCCTTCCTCTTAAGCTTCATTGGAGCCCACGGCATGGAAGCTTGCACCATCCATGACATGCTCTTCAAAGTTCTCATAGTATGGCTTCAAACAATGTCCATTCACTTTGAACTCTTGTCACTTTGAATTTGAACTACACCATAAGGAAATACATTAGTAACAACAAACGAGTCAATCCATTTAAAACGTAACTTACCTGGAAACAAGCGAAGGCGGGAATTGAAGAGTGGCACTTTCTGCCCTAGAACAAATGTCTTGCTACGAATCATCTTATCATAAAAGCATTCTCATACGCTTCATGCCTTATCTCCTCAAGCTCATTCAATTGAAGCTTCCTATGGATTCCAGTGGCATCAATGTCCATATTGAATGTTTTGATGGCTCAATGTGCTTTGTGCTCCAATTCAACCGGAAGAAGACATAGTTTCCCATAGATGAGCCGAAATAGGGACATTCCAATTGGTGTTTTGTAGGCCGTACGATATGCCCACAATGCATCATTCAAACGCAAGCTCCAATCCTTCCAGTTTGGCCCAACAGTCTTCTCCAAAATCTACTTGATTTCCCGATTAGAAACCTCGGCTTGCCCACTTGTTTGAGGATGATACGGTGTTGCCACCTTATGTGTGACGTTATATTTCTTGAGCAATGCTTCAGTGGTTCAATTGCAAAAACGGGAACCTCCATCACTTATAAGAACTCTTGGCATTCCAAATTTAGCAAATATGTTAGTTTTGACAAAATCTGCAACCACTTTGGAATCATTAGTACGGGTGGCTTTTGCTTCCACCCATTTCGACACATAATCAACCGCAAGTAAAATATATAGGAAACCATGAGATGAAGGAATATGACCCATAAAATCAATGCCCCAAACATCAAAAATCTCGACACCATAGATAGGTGTCTGCAGCATTTGGTCTTTTGGACCTATATTTCCGATTCTTTGACAACGATCACATGTTATGCAAAAGGTTTTAGCATCCTTAAAGATAGTAGGCCAATAAAAACCACATTCAAGTACTTTACGTGCAGTCCTTTGAGTGCCAAAGTGACCTCCACATGCATAAGTATGACAAAAAGTTAAAATTGAATTAAACTCCGATTCATGCACACACCTACGAATGATTTGATCAGCACAATATTTCCACAAATAAAGATCATCCCACACATAAAACTGAGCCTCCTTTTTAAGTTTATCACGTTGGTGCTTATTTAGGTTGCTTGGAACTTATTTAGACACCAAATAATTCACTAAATCGGCATACCATGGCTCACTTACCTCGACGGACAGCAGCTACTCATCTGGGACTGTCTCTGGGATAGGCACGGCATCTTCATCATGCACCATAGGGCTTAAGTGGTCAGCCACCGTGTTTTCACTTCTTTTCTTGTCCCGGATTTCGATATCGCACTCTTGAAATAGAAGCATCCAGCGAATAAGCCTTGGTTTGGCCTCCTTTTTGGTGAGTAAATACTTCAACACTGCATGATCAGTGTAAATTAAAACTTTAGTGCCAAGTAAATAAGAACGAAACTTATCTAAAGCAAAAACAACAGCAAGAAGTTCTTTTTCCTTTATGGAGTAGTTCAATTGGGCATCATTCAAGGTCCGGGATGAATAATAGATGACATGTGGCTACTTGTTTTTCCTTTGGCCCTAAACAACTCCTAATGCATAATCTGAGGCATCGCACATAAGCTCAAAAGGAAAGCTCCAATCTGGTGGAACAATGATGGGGGCCGAAGTGAGCATCTCTTTGAGGTGTTTGAAGGTCTTCTCACATTCCTCATCAAACTTGAATGGGACATCTTTTTGGAGAAGTCGGCAAAAGGGGTTGGAAATCTTTGAAAAGCCCTTGATGAATCGCCTATAGAATCCTGCATATCCAAGAAAAGAACGAACCTCTCTAACCGAAGTAGGAGAAGGTAAGTAGCGTACAAGATTTATTTTTGATTTATCAACCTCAATACCCTTGGCCGAAATTATATGCCCTAGAACTATGCCTTGTTTTACCATGAAATGACATTTTTCCCAATTTAGAACAAGATTAGTTTCAATGCATCGTTCCAAGATTAAAGTGAGATTATGTAAACAATCATCAAACAAATTACCAAATGCACTAAAATCATCCATGAAAACTTCAATAATCTTCTCCACAAAATCTGAAAATATACTTACCATGCATCTTTGAAAGGTGGCAGGTGCATTGCATAAACCGAATAGCATGCGACGATAAGCAAAAGTACCAAAGGGACACGTGAAAGTGGTTTTTTCTTGGTCATCCGGAGCTATAACAATTTGATTATATCGGGAATAACCATCAAGAAAACAATAAAAAGAATAACCGGCTAACCTTTCAAGCATTTGATCAATGAACGGCAAAGGGAAGTGATTTTTTCTAGTGGTGACGTTGAGCTTCCTATAATTAATGCAAACTCTCCAACCTATTTGGATACGTGTTGGGACAAGCTCATTCTCGGCATTCTTCACCACCGTCACTCCGGATTTCTTTGGCACAACTTGAATTGGTGAAACCCAACGGCTATCCGAGATAGGATAAATTACTCCACAGTCAAGTAATTTGATAATCTCCTTCTTCACAACTTCCATCATTGGAGGGTTGAGTCGACGTTGAACCTCTCGAGTTGGTTTAGCCCCTTCCTCTAGAAGTATGCGATGCATGCATGTTGTAGGGCTAATTCCCTTAATATCGGTCAAAGTCCATCCTATGGCTGTTTTGTGCCCTTTCAACACTCGAACCAATTTCTCATCTTCCATTGCCGTGAGTGATGAAGAAACAATGACAGGCAACGTTTCTTTGTCTCCCTAATAGACATACTTCAAATGACTTGGCAATGGTTTAAGTTCAAGAATGGGTGCCTGAATTACTGAAGGTAACAACTTGTTAGTAGAAACAGGAATTGAAATTGGGATTGGGGGTTTACTTTGATATTGTGGCGATGATTCAAGTATAGCCACCATCTCGCCAGCTTCATCATTATGCACAGCCAGATTGGGTTTTAAGCCTCATCCTTCGGCAATTGTTGTTTCAAGTGGATCTTTGTCCAACGAATCAAGAAAGTCCTGCACCAATGAATCAAATATATCAATAGAGAAACAAGAATGATCATCTTTAGGATATTTAATAGTTTCAGAAAGATTGAAATCAATAACTTCCCCATCAAATTCCATCATTAAAATCCCTTTGAACACATCGATCTTGGTGCTGGCTGTTTTCATGAAAAGTCTCCCAAGTAGGATCGGCAATGGTGTAGCATGGGTTGAATCTTCCATGTCAAGTACGTAAAAGTCCGCTGGAAAGATCAAATTGTTAACCTGCACCAAAACATCTTCCAAAACTACATTTGGATAGGCATTAGAACGATCGGCCAATTGGATAATCACACCATCGTTTTTAAGCTCTCCTAAGTTCATAGATGCATAAATTGAGTAAGGCATGATATTAATTGAAGCTCCTAAGTCTAGCATAGCATGTTCAAACTTAGTATTTCCAATAACACAAAGAATTGTAAAACTACCTGGATCTTTGCATTTAGGTGGTAGTTTTTTTTTGTAACACCGCAGAAACATTCTAACTTACCTGGACCACCTCCTTGTTCGAAATCCTCTTCCTCATTGTGCAAAGCTCTTTCAAGAATTTAGCATACTTAGGAACTTGCTTGATTGCATCAAGGAGTGGAATATTCACTTAAACTTTCCTAAAGGTTTCCAGAATGTCCTTCTCATTCTTTTCTTTCTTTGGTTGCCTAAACCTCCTAGGAAAGGGCATATTTAGTGGAATAGAACTAGAAAAATTTGAATTTGGACTTACCTTGGTGGTGTGGGACGGTTTTAGGACACTAGGGGGCTGCGGTAAGGTTTTTTCCACCCTTGTCGTGGCCTTTGCTCCTTGTTCATCCTCTTCTTGCAGCAGCTTTTCCTCCTCTTGGCTTGTTTTGGACGGTTTTGGGGTGGTTCCAACCTCTTTACCACTTCTTAACGTGATTGCCTTGGCGGTTTCAAAACCTCCCTTCGGATTGACAATTGTTGAACTAAGCAATTTACCTTCCTCTCTGAATTGGCCCATGAATTCCACCATTTGCCCCATTTGCTTCTTCAATTCTCCCATCTCGTTGGCTTGATTTTGATAGCTCTGCGACAAGGTTGTTAATAATTGAAGAACATTATCATTATTCATTGACAAACCTAAATTTGGTTGGGTAGGTTGTGATTGAGGTTGAGATTGTGTAATGGCTTTTGATATATCTCAGGAGGTGGTGGACGAAATCCTCCTCCATTGTCGTGAGTTTGAGGTTGTTGAGGCTCCCTCCATTTAAAATTTGGGTGATCTCTCCATCCCGGATTGTATGGACCATTCCTTTGCTGATTTTGGCCTTGATAACCTATGGCATTGGTGTTTTCCCATCCTCCATTCTCTATCAATCGAGGACATTGATCATTAAGGTGCCCTTGCATAGAGCACACGCCACACACACTTGGTGTACTTCCTCGCACTTTGGATCCTTCAACAACTTGACACACAAGCATAGTGAGATTAGCTAATTGAGATTGAATTTTAGAAATTGCACTTACCTCCTTCACTTGTTGCCGTGGGGTGTCTCTTTGTTCAATACCTTCGTATTGTTGTGCATTTGATAGGAGCATATTCATGCGACTTAAATGGCTTGTTCTCGTACATTTACGTTATGTTTCTTTAGTTAGTTTAGTCCTTTATGCTTCTTTTGTGTGTTTTCAGGATAATAAGACGTGTTTGACGAAAGGATGCATTGTGGAGTGTTTTGGAGCACTATTGGGCTAAGGATGGATAGCTTATGCTTGGAGCCCAAGTGTTGGATGAAATTGAAGGCCTTGTAAGCACTTGAGGACACAAAACAATGGCCCTAGCCCAATTACATTCACCTTGCCTTGGGCTTAACACAAACACCATTCCTTGCCATGCAAGGGGGAGCAATTTGGGTCCATTTCATGTACTTAAACCCTAGCCCAATCCACAATCACTTCAAAGCCATGCAAAACCTTTCAACACCCTTTAATCATTCCCCTTTAAGTTATGATTTTATTTCCTAACCCTACATGTATTATTTATTAGCATCTTCACATGCATTCACACACACTTCACACAAACAAACAATTCAATACCGTGCATTTCCACAATCTCATTCAACACATGCATTCCCTTCACATTCACCCACATGCACATTCAATCATTCACTCATGCACCCTTTATTCTTTAATCCAATTCAGCCATTTAATCATTCAACCATGCATCACAAAACACCACTCATTGCACATACCTTCCCCTTCTAATTCACATGCAAAAACCACCAACACATGCACCCATCTACATTCACTTTCTTTTGCCGAGCACTTCCCTTTCATTTCAGCATTTCCCCTTTGCATTTCCACCTTCCCACTTCATCATTGCACCACAAATCAACACATGCACCCTTTAATTCATTTAACATATATAATCATTCAACCATGCCGTGGCCTACACACACATGCATCCTGAAATCCTTTTTGCCGTGGCTCCCCCTCTGAAATTCCAGCTTTCCCATTCATCATTTCACCAACAATTCAGCCACATTCCACATGCATAACCAACCTAGTGTCACTCCCATTCATTCCCTTTAATCATTCAGCCACCATCATACATTTATTCTCTTCACAAACACATACACAACCTGCCATCATTCCAGAAAAACATTCCATGTCGTGGCCTTCATTCCCATTTCCAGCTTTCACATGCAATTCCAGCTTTCACATGTTTTCCTAGCTGTTTTTCCATCATTAATTAGTCACTTGCATCTTAAACAAACAGCCATATACACCTCCATTCCTCCTATAAATACCCTTGCATTCCCATTACCTAAACACATCTCATTTCATACACAACACACCACCAAACTTCCTTTGCCGTGGCTTCCCATCTCTCCCTTATAATCCAAACACCATTCCTCATCCATTTCCATAATCCCCCAAACCTCACCTTAGACCTTGTGCTACAACAACGAGGAAGATAAGAGGGCCTAAACGTTCATACAATTCAAGTTTGAGTTGTTGGAATGTTTAGGTGTTTCTTTGATTTCAAAGTTTAAATTCAATTCTCTTTGTTTTGTACGTATGAGGAATGGAAGAGAAGAGTGCCTAAACGTTCATACAATTCAAGTTTGAGTTGTTGGAATGTTTAGGTGTTTCTTTGATTTCAAAGTTATGAGGAACTAATCCCCCTTTAGCTAGGGGGTGATTCGAAACTATGTTTATGTTTGCAATATGAATTGATTAACTTTCGTTGGAATTTCATAAGTTGTTGATTCAATTTGTTTAACCGTTTGATTGATAACTTATTTATGTATGTTTATTAAGAATGCGCGCTTAATTTTCATGCATGAATATGACGCTAGAATATAAGTGAATTTCACCTAATCGTTATGAACTTATATTCACAAGTAGTGGAGGTTGCTTATAAACAATCGCGTTAAATGAATTCTTGGCACGAGTTTCATGCTCATCATAGTAACGAATGTCTCGTCAACACTTACAGTTTTCATGATGCTTAATGATCTTTGATTGTATCTTTATTGTGTTGTTCACGTAAAGGACTTTTGGAGAATGTTGTGAATTGCGTTGCGCTAACCCATCCAATTCATTAACTTAAGGAAAACTTGACGGTTAATTTAAGCGGACCTAATTAACCCGGAGTGTTGAGTTTCATAATTTATCGAAAGACCAACTGAGAATCAATCTTGTATGCAAGTGTAACATGTGTGGAGAAGAACCCCTTAGCTAGCATTCATCCATTCAATTCCATCACATTCATATTTACATTCTGCTTTAATTTACAATCTATGCATTTAGTTTAATTTAGTCTAAAACTCAATCCCCTTTACTTTCTTATTCTTTAGTGCTTAAAATCTGTTTAGTTTATGTTTTAAAGCATTTTGAGTTTTTGGTTTGTTTTAGAGTTTTAAAGTTTAGTTTTACATTCTTTGAGTTTAGTTTAGTGTTTTATATTGCGTTTTTACGTTTTTGATCGAGTCTAGTTTAGTGTTTTATATTGTTTTTACGTTTTTGAGTCAGTTTCCAAGAGATTAACAATCCCTCCTAATCCCCGGTCCAGAACGATCCCTACTTATACTTATACTACAATTTGACGAAAAGAGGGTTTAATTTGTGTGCGTATAAATCTCGCATCAGCATTCAAGGCTCGATTTACAATTAAAACCTTAGCAGCCACCGGTGTTTTGTCCACCAAAGCACCCCCTGCCGAGGCATCTAGCATTTGTCTCTCAATTGGAAGGAGTCATTCGTAGAAATATTGAATTAAAATTCTTCCTTCATTTGATGTTGAGGGCATGATGCAACTAAAGTCTTGAAACGTTCATAATATGTTGGAAAAGACTCCCCTTGGTTTTGTTAAATGCCACTAATTTTCTTCCTCAAAAGAATCACTCTTGAAGTTGGGAAGAATTTCTTTAAGAATGTCCGCTTCATGCTTTCCCAAAAAGTGACGGTTCCGGGTGCCAATTTGTATAGCCAATCTTTAGCCTTTTTCCAAAAGAGAGAATGGAAAGGCCTTCATCTTCAAAATGTTCCCATAGACATTGATAGGTGTCATGCTTGAACATACCACTTCAAACTCCTTAAGGTGCTTGTTTGGATCTTCCATGGACAACCCATGGTATTTGGGAATGTGATGCAACAAGCTAGACTTCAATTTAAACTCATCGGTCTTGCCTTGGGCTGCCATAGGATATTGAATGCATAAAGGCACGGCATTGTCTAATCCCGAGGCCGAAAGTTCTTTGATTGTTCGATTGTCCGCCGCCATGCTTTCTTCTTCTTCAAATTCAAATTCGAACTCTGAACTTGAACTAGGTGGATTAGGTTCCGGTTGCTTCCTCTTTCTTTTCAAAGTTCGTTCAAAATTGTCATCAAAATCCAATATGTTTGCACAAATAAGTTGAGAACGAAGAGTCATAAACTAGTATCTGAAACAAAGAACAAAGACAAATCAGCAACCACTTTAAAGGGGCACGGCAACCATAAACAAAAAGACACAAAGACACACAAAATACACTTTGACACGACACAAAAGACACTTTGACACGACAATGGCGCCAAAATTTGATGTGAAAATTAACTTGACACACAAATTAAACCCTATTTGTGACAATTGTAGTATATATGCAAGTAAGGATCGTTCTAGACCGGGGATTAACTAGGGATGCTAATCAACACAATTAAGACTTAAAAACACTAATTTAGACTCTATAGACTTAAAACTAACTCAAAACACTTAAAACAGCAACAAACACTCAAAAAGACTCAATTCTAGACCTAACAAGTGATTTTGGTGAAAATAAAACTTAACTTGACTCAAAAGACTAAAAGAAAACAGATTTTCACTCAAATAACAAGACTAAATGAAATGGGGATTATTTTTGACGAAATTAAAACTTAAAACAGAAATTTTGTATAAAACACTTTGTAAAAAACGAATTTGGGTGAATTAAATGGGTGAAAGGCTAGTTAGAGGGTCCTTCTCCACACATGATATATGCATACAAACCAATTTCCAGTTATTATTCCTTTAGACTATGAATGACAACGTCCCAAGTTAGTTGCATCGCACAACTAACCATCAGATTTTCCTTATTCCATTGAATTGAATGAATATGCATTACAACCAAATTATCTTTCTCAAGTCCTTTATATGAAACGCATAATAAAGATACATATCAAAGGTCATTACGTTTTGTGAAAATCATAAGCATTGACAAGGCATTCATCACTATGAAACGCATAAGACTCATACCAAGGATTTACTTAACACGATTGTAACTAGCAACCTCCACTACTTGTGAATATATGTGAATAACTATTACGTGAAACTCCCTTATACTCTAGCATCAAATTAATGCATGCAAATTAAGTGTCGACCCTCAACCAACACACATAAACAAGTTTTAATAACTTAGATAAGCAAATCACATTCAAGGCTTAAGAAACAATAGCTGGATGTAATCAATTCATATAAAACATATAATCATGGCTTCGAATTCACCTCTAACTAAAAGGAAATTAGTTCCACATGTTCATCATAATTGAAAACCAAATTAACATAAACATTGAACTAAAACTAAGGATAGAAAGAACCAAGAAACGCTCCACAGTGCAATGGCATACATGGCACTCCCTTGGATGGCAGATTGCACAAGTCCTCTTCTTTTTCCTTGCTTGCGGCACTAGGGTGATGTGGTGTGAATTATGGTGTTTGATGGCTGAATATGTGAATGAATGAATGAGTGAATGGATGATTGAATGGCACGACAAACACTTGTATTTATAGGCTAGGTTTTGCACAATTTCTGAAGGAAAAAGATTGCACAATCCAATGGGAAAAGGATTAAGGTTTTGCAGAAACCAAGGGGGAAAGGGATAGGGAATACATGGCAAGCATTTGGGATTTCTAGAGGGATAGGTGCGGCACCTTTTTAGGAGGAAGATAGGGCTTCTAGAAAGGATGTTTTAGGGCAATTTTTAGGACCTAAATGGACAAGGACTCACGCATAGGTGTAGAAAAGGGATTACAACTCCTAAACCTCCAAGGAATGGCCTATATGCTGCACACGAAGGGATTAGGCTTCTAGAATCTGAGTTATGTGTTTAAATGTATAACTAATCCCTTCTAAATAGCTAGATTTAAGGCACAAACTGATTTGGATAAGATAAGATAGGATAATGCTAGATTTAGGAAAGGATAAGGTTGGTTAGGATAGGATAAGATAAAGTTGGATAATGTTCCTTATTTCTTGCTTTTTCTTATCTTCTTTGTATTTGAACTTCTTTCCCCAGATTTGTAGCGTTTCCTAGCCTCTCTTGACTTCAATTTCGTCCATCCATTTTGCTCCATAGTTAAGCTATCTAATCCATGCCCAAAACTGCTCCAAATGGCTCCAAAATGCACTTTCTTGCTCCTTTTGCCATTAGGACCTACAAACATACGAAAATAGCTTACAAGACTATAATAAGTAGTAATTAACTAATTAAATGCAAGGAAACAACATAACTAAGTAGCATAAATGTGCTCCTACCATGTTGGAGCGTCTCTGGGGTGTCTTCTATCCTTGTTTTAGTTTTACAATTATGTTGATTTCGTTGTTAATTTCTGCAAACATGTGTAACTAAGTTTTTCTTAGTTAGAGGTGAATTCGAAGCCATGGACATATGTTTTATATGAATTGATTTCCTCCAGTTATTGTTTCTTGAATTGTGAATGCAATTTACTTAACTGAGTTGTTGAGAACTTGTGCTTGTGTGTTGATTAAGGATGCATACTTAGTTTTCATGCATGAATTTGATGCTAGAGTATAAGGGAATTTCACCTAATCGTTATGAACTTATATTCACAAGTAGTAAAAGTGACTAGTCATGATTGTGTTAAGTAAATTATAGGCAAGAGTATCATGCAATTCATAGTTACGAACGCCTTGTCAATGCTTATGATTGATGCGAAAATTAACTTAACGCACAAATTAACCCTCTTTTGACAATTGTAGCATATAAGTAAGTAGGGATCGTTCTTAAACCGGGGATTAGGAGGGATTGCTAAACACTTTAAACTGACTCAAATAGATAAAACTAACCTTCAAAACACTTAACTCAACTTAAAAGACTCAAAACAAGTTCACAAGACTCAAAATTGCCTCAAAACACAAACTGGGCAGATTTGACTCTAAACACAAAATTGGACAAAATTTGGTTCTAACTTGACTCAAAACACTCAAAAACACAATCTAAAACATATTCTAACTATTTAGACACTCTAAAACAAATGGGAATTTGGTTTTGGACGAAAATAAACAAACCAAAACAAGAAATTAAACTAGGCAGATTTGGACGAATTTGATGAAACTAGATGGCTGGTAGGCTAGCTAGGAGGTTTTTCTCCACACATGGCATACTTGCATACAAAACAATCTCCACTTGCATGTTCAATGAATCATGAACCTCAACACCCCAAGTTAATTAGGTACACTTAAATTAACTCTCAGATTTTCCTTAGGTCATTGAATTGAATAGAATTAGTGCATTGCAATCAAATTATTCCCCGAAAGTTCTCTATATGAAAGCGCATAATGGAAAAACAATCAAAGATCATTAGATTCTATGAAAATCATAAGTGTTGATAAGGCATTCGTAACTATGAAAGCGCATGATACTTATGCCAAGAATTTACTTAACATGATTGTGACTAACAACCTTAACTACTCATGAATATAAGTTCCCAACGATTAGGTGAAGTTTCCTTATACCCTAGCATCAGATTTATGCATGCAAATTAAGTGTGCACTCTCAATTCATATACATAAACAAGTTTTAATTCAAATAGATAAGTAAATTGAATTCACCATTCATGAAATCACAACTGGAAGTAATCAAATCATAATGCAAATATAACCATGGTTTTGAAATTCCCCCTAGCCAAAAGAGGATTAGTTCCTCATACTCGTAAAGCAAAGATTCTTGAAATTAAACATTGAAAACACAAGAAAGATTACACCTAAACATTTCAGCAATTCCAGGTTGAATGACATGCACGGCTAGGCTTCCCTTCCTCTTCCTTGCTGCGGCACAAGTGGTGGGTGGTGGTTTTGGGGGTTATGAATGGTGTGTTCTCATTTAGGGGGATGAATAATGGCTGATTATGGTGGTAGGGTACGGCAGGTGGTGTATGGAGGTGTATGGAGTGGATGAAGGATGAGAATGGAGGCTAGGGTGTTGCGGCAACAAGGGTTTTGAATAGCATAAAGGGGTGGTCGAATTTGTGGCTGATTTTTTGTTTATATAGTCCTAGGGTTAATTAGATTAGGTTTACACTTAGCAGATTTAGTGGATTAGGGCCCTAGGGTTAGGCAATAGGTGATCAAATCCACCTAGGATGGGGTTTGACCCACTTAGTTTCATACAAGGATTTGTGTAACCCAAATCCATAAGGAATGAGGCCCTAGAAATCAGAATCCAAAAGGGATAGGGCCTAGAGAGGTGCGGCACATATGGAGGGAATGATGGAATGGCTTGCAAGGCAAGGCAAGGCCTTCTAGAAGGGAATAGTGATAGGAGCATATTTATGCGACTTAGTTTGCTTGTTTTCGTGCATTTATGTTATTAATTATTAGTTATTTTAGTTCTTTAAGCTTCTTTTGTGTGTTTTCAGGTTCATAAGATGTATTTGACGAAAGGATGCATTTTGGAGCCCTTTGGAGCACTTTTGGGCACAAATTGGATAGCTTATGCTTGGAGCAAAAGGAATGGACGAAATTGAAGAGTTGATGTCACATGAGGATTCCTAGTTGGACGAGGATTCCTCATCACACAAGGATTCCTACTTGAAGTAGGAAAGTTAAGCCAAAGTTTCATATTTTGGTTGACCTTTCCTAAATCAAGAACGCTCTAAGTTTTAGCACTTAAGATGGCTCCCAAGCACCCTTAGACAACAAACAAAGGTTCTTTGCAACTTTCCCTTCCTTGCCGTGCAAGGAAGGTTGTTTCCCTTTCTTTGTGTAAATTTCCCTATTTTCCATATGTGTTAGGACCTTTCCCTTACTCTAATACCTCTTGCTTTGTGTCTTACCTTTCCCTAAACCATGTGCCGCACCCTTCCCTTGTGTTTCCTGATTTCAATTTCCTATTTCCTAGTTTAATTCACTTTCCTAGTTCTAAAACTTTCCCTAAAGTCCTAATTTCTGATTTCTTGCAAGGAATGGACTTTTCCTTCCTTCTTTTGCACCAATTTCGTATCTTACCTTAAATTCCCTTTCCTTGCTATGCAAGAGGTTTAATTTCTGATTCCTTGCAAGGCAAGGACATTCCTTACTTGTTTTAAATTCGTGCATCCCCCTTTTCTGATTTTATTTGGACTTTATTCACTTACCTTTTCTATTTAGACTAGGAAATCTGAATCGTAACTCAATTAGGTATGTTATTAACTTCCCAAAACACTTATAATCAGCCCTTGGCCGAACCCTAGAGGGAATGCATCACCAAAACTCGTCCCTTCACTTCCACACACATCCATCCATCCTAAAACACCATTCTGCAACCCAGAAACACAACCAGCCATTCCACCTTCTTCCACCATCATTGTCGAGTCCTCCACCACCTTCCAACCATCAAACACTCATCCATACTCAACCTACATCCCTTGCCGTGCCTCTAAACACCCCAAAATCCATTCTACATCATCAAAACAACCCAGACACCATCATCACCCAATTTGCCGCAAGCAAGGGAAAGGAGACAGATTCACTCAATTATTTTTCTCTTCATTCTGAGTTATTGAACAGTTTTAGGTGTATTCTATCTTATATTTCAATGTCTAAATCATGTAATCTTTGTTTTGTTTTGAGTATGATTGGCTAAATTCGTTTTGGCTAAGGGTGTATTCGAAACCATGATTATATATGTGAAATAAGTTGATTACTTCCAGTTATCGTTGCATAAGTCGTGAATACAATTTGCTTAACCGTTTGATTTAGAACTTATTCTTGTATGTTGATTGAAAGTGCACGCTTAATTTGCATGCTTGAATCTGGTGCTAGGGTATAAGTTTGTTTCACATAATCGTTATGAATTTATATTTGCAAGTAGTGAAGGTCGCTAGTCACGATCGTGTTAAGTAGATTCCTGGCAGGAGTATCATGCTTTTCATAGTTACAAATGCCTTGTCGATGCTTATGATTTCCAAAGAACTTAATGATTCTAACTTGTGTCTTTATCATGTTGTTCATATAGAGAACTTATTAGGAATAATTTGGTTGCAATGCATATTCATCCAATTCAATGATTCTAGGGAAATCTGAAGGTTAATTTAAGCGGACCTAATTAACTTGGAGTGTCGAGGTTCATAACTTATTGAATTGATAACTGGAAATTGATTTACGTTGCATATATTTCATGTGTGGAGAAGAACCCCTTAGTTATTCCATCATCCATTGGTTCATCACAAATTGTCTTACAATCTGTTTTTCTTTACAATCTGTCCATTAAATTTAATTTCGTCCAAACACAATCCCCCCATATTTTGTTAAGTCTTAGTCATTATAATCTGTCTTATTTTGTGTTTTTAAGTATTTTGAGTCACAAGCACTTTCAAATTCGTCCAAATCAAGTTTTAGTTTATGTTTGAGTCAATTTGATGGTTTTAGGCAGTTTTGAGTGTTTCAAATCTGTTTTGAGTCATAGTAGTCTAGTTAGAGTCTTTAAGTTTAGTTTTTTGTGTTTTTAAGTCAATTTATATTAGATTAGCACCCCTAGTTAATCCCTAGTTAGAACGATCCCTACTTACATTATTACTACAATTGTCACAAATAGGGTTTAATTTGTGTGTCACATTCGTAACGCATCAAATAGGCGCCACCTTTGTAGGGTTTCTAGAAAGAATGAGCTTTGTGGCTGATTTGGGGCTTCTAGAAGAGAATGCTTCTAGAAATAGGTTCTAGAAATATCTATTTAGGTCCCCTTGCACCTAGGATTAAGACATGATAAGGTTACGATAGGATAAGATGATATAAGGTTTTGGATAATGTTGGATAAGGTTATGGATAATGTTTCCTCTTTTGAGCTAGTTCCTCATCCACTTTGTCTTGAGTTTAGTTCCTTCTTCATCTTCTCATTATATTTCTAGCCTCTTGAACTCCAAATTCGTCCATCCATGTTGGCCCATATACAAGCTATCCACATAGTGCCCAAAACTGCACCAAAATGCACTTTCTTGGTACTTTAACCCTTTGGACCTACAAACACACGAAAATGAGTTGAAATACGACATTAACTAAGAATAAGCTAGCTAAGTCGCCTAAATATGCTCCTATCAATGATTTTCACAAAGATTAATGATCATTGGTTGTATCTCTATTATGTTGTTCATGTAGGAAACTTGATAAGAATAATTTGGTTGTCGATGCGTATTCCATCCAATTCCAAGGAAAATCTGAAAGTTAATTTGTGCTTCTCACAATTAATTTGGGGCATTATCATTCATGGTTTAAAGGGATAATAACTGGAAATCAATTTGTGTTTCATATGTGCATGTGTGGAGAATGACCCTTTAACTAGCCTTTACCCATTCCATTCAACCAATTTATTGTCTAATCTGTTTAGTTTTGCAATCTGCCTAGTTTAGTTAATTTCGTCAAAATCAATCCCCTTTAATATTTAGTGTTTTAACTTAGTTAGAATCTATTTAAGTTTAGTTCTATTAGTGTTTAGAGTCAAGTTAAGGTCAAAATTCGTCCAAAAACCCCATTAGTTCTTATTTGTGTTAGTTTTGTTTCAATTCATCAGAATCTGTCCATATTGAGTCTTTTTAGTTCAATTTTCATCCAAATCACTTTCTAGGATCTATTTTGAGTCAATTCAACTTAGTTTGTGTGTTTTGAGTTTATTTAGCTTGTTTTGAGTTGTTAGAGTCTAGTTTAGTGTTTTTTAGTCTTATTTAAGTTGATTAACATCCCTAGTTAATCCCCGGTTTAGAACGATCCCTACTCGCATATATACTACAATTGTCGCAAATAGGGTTTAATTTGTGTGTCAAGTTAATTTACACATCACAATTCCTTTTCCAAGGAGATTTGTCAAACAAAAGCATGATGAGCCACCCATAGATGTGCTTGAAGAAATTGTGCTAGGCATAGTGTTTGAAGCTCTTCCTCAATCCGCTAATTCGCTTGAATTTTTTTCAAAAGTTATGTTGGATTCTCCTTGTTTTTTTACATCTTTTCAGGTGCCATAGTTGGAGTCTTTGGAAGATGATTTGCTGCCATTTCAAGAGGGAAAATAATTGAAATTCGATAACAAGACCTTGTTGCCATCTTAAGCAAAGGAAAAGGATATGGTCTTGCATTTTATCACAAGGAAAGATGATAGAAGCATATTTATGCGACTTAGTTAGCTTGTTTTATTACATTTTAGTTCTTATTTATTTTAGTATTTTGAGCTATTTTCGTGTGTTTGTAGGTCCAATTAGCTAAAATGGCAAGAAAGTGTAATTTGAAGCATTTTGGAGCAGTTTTGGGCTTGGAATGGTTAGCACATGCTTGGAGCAAGGTGGATGGACAAAATTGAAGACCAAATGAGGCTAGGAATCTGCTAAAGAGATGAAAGATATTAATTTAAGATTTGGAAGTAAAGAAATCAGCCACAAAGAGGGAAACATGAGTCAAACTTCCTTATTTCGACTTTGCTTCCCTAATCTTTTCCTACATAAGTTCCAGCTACCAAAGAGGGTCCCTAATTAATTTAAGACACTTAAATATAAATTCTAGAAGCCTTAATCCCAACCAAAGTGGGATGCCGCACCACCTTACCCTTTCTCCCTTCCTTGCCGTGCAAGGGAAACACTTGTCCTATTTCCTAGTCCTTGCCGCAACTTTCCTATCCCTTTTCCCTTGGGATTGTGACTTTAATTCTCCTTCTCCTTATGAATTTGGGGTCCAATTCTTTCTAAAAACATTTAATTAAAGTCAAGATCATTTCCCTAAAATATTAACACATTGCCGCACCCATACACACATCCATTCATTCATATACACAATTCAGCCATTATTCATTCTTCTCACCACCTATAGCCACATCCTTCCATTCAACCACCATCCATACACACTTCCACACCCTATCTTCCATCATACCTCCCTACCATTCATCAATCCTTCACCATAACACACCATAACCCAATTTTACACCCTTGGGCTACATCCTATCAAGGAAGAAGGAGAGGAGAAGCAACCTTGGATGATTTTGGCTATTCAAGTTGGATTGTTGGAACGTTTTTAGGTGTAATCTATCTTTTGTTTTCAATGTTTAATTTAAATTCTCTTTGTTTTGTTGTGAACATGAGAGGCTAAACTTGTTTTAGCTAGAGGAAACTTTGAAACCATGATTATATTTGTGATATGAATTGATTAATTCCAGTTGTCATTTCATAAATTGCGAATACAATTTACTTAGCCGTTTAATTAAGAACTTATTCTTCTATGTTGATTAAGGAAGCCTACTTAGTTTGCATGCTTGAATTTGATGCTAGAATATAAGGAAGTTTCACATAATTGTTACAAACTTATATTCACAAGTAGTAAAGGTTGCTAGTCACAATCATGTTAAGTTAAATTCCTGGCATGAGTATCATGATGTCATAGTTACGAATGCCTTTGTCAATGCTTATGATTTTCATGAAACTTAATGATCTTTGCTTGTGTCTTTATTATGCAGTTCATGTAGGGAACTTGGGAAGAATAATTTGGTTGCCAATGCGTTGTCCATCCAATTCAATGACTTAAGGAAAATCTGAGGGTTAATTAGTGATGTCACGGTTAATCTGGGGTGTTGAGGTTCATGGTTGATAGGAGCATATTTAGGCGACTTAGCTAGCTTATTCTTGTGCATTTGTGCTATTATTTCTTAGTTAATATCGTATTACAACTCATTTTCGTGTGTTTGTAGGTCCAAAGGGTTAAAGTACCAAGAAAGTGCATTTTGGTGCATTTTGGAGCAGTTTTGGGCACTAAGTGGATAGCTTGTATATGGGCCAACATGGATGGACGAATTTGGAGTTCAAAAGGCTAGGAATCTGATAAGAAGATAAAGAAATTAAATTAAAGACAAAGAGGATAAGGAATCAGCTTAAAAGAGGAAACATTATCCAAAACCTTATCCAACCTTATCCTATCTTATCCTAACCTAATCTTGTTCCACCTTAATCCTAGCTACAAGTGGACCTAAAAACCTAATTTCTAGAAGCCTTATCTAACCCTAAAAGGGTGCCACACCCTTCCCCCTTTTATTTCTTCTAGAAAACCCAAAATCAGCCACAAAACACTTAGTTTCTAGAAGGCCCAATTTTGGACGAATTTCCTAAACCTTTTTCCTTTTGGATTTTGATTTGTTAGGCCTTAATCCTTGTGGATTTGGGTATACAAATCCTTTTATGAAACTAATTGGGCCAAACCCTTTCCTAGGTGGATTTGATCACCCATAGCCGAACCCTAGGGCCCTAGTCCACTAAATCTGTCAAGTGTAACCCTAATCTACTTAACCCTAGGACTATATAAACATAAAATTAGCCAAAAATTCGTACCACCCTCTATGCAATTCAGAACCTTTGTGCCGCAACCCCTATCATCCATTCTTCAACCTCCATACACCTCCATACACATCTGGCGCAACCCTACCACCATAATCAACCATCCTCCATCCCTCTAAACAAGAGCACACCATCTAAAACCCCCAAATCCACAACACATACCTTGTGCCGCAGCAAGGAGGAGGAAGAGGAGCCTAGCTGCTCATGCCATTCATCCTGGAATTGCTGAAACGTTTAGGTGTAATCTTTCTTATGATTTCAATGTTTAAATTCAATAATTTTTGTTGTGCAAGCATGAGGAACTAATCCCCTTTTGGCTAGGGGGGAATTTCGAAACCATGGTTATATTTGCATGATGATTTGATTACTTTCAGTGGTGATTTCATGAATGTTGAATTCAATTTACTTATCTGTTTTAATTAAAACTTGTTTATGTATATGAATTGAGAGTGCACACTTAATTTTCATGCATAAATATGATGCTAGGGTATAAGGAAACTTCACCTAATCGTTGGGAACTTATATTCATGAGTAGTTAAGATTGTTGGTCACAATTATGTTAAGTAAATTCTTGGCATAAGTATCATGCGCTTTCATAGTTACGAATGCCTCGTCAACACCTATGATCTCCATAGAACCTAATAATCTTTGATCGTCTTTCTATTATGCGCTTTCATATAGAAAACTTTTAAGGAATAATTTGAGTGCAAAGCGCTAATTCCATTCAATTCAATGACCTAAGGGAAATCTGAGAGTTAATTTAAGCGTACCTAATTAACTTGGGGTGTTGAGGTTCATAATTCATTGAATAAGAAACTGAAGATTGTGTTGTTTGCAAGTATGCCATGTGTGGAGAAAAACCTCCTAGCCATCTCACCATCCATTTAATTCTATCAATTTCGCCTAAATCTGCCTAGTTTACATTATTGTTTTGTTTGTTTGATTTTCGTCCAAAACCAAATCCCCAATTGTCTTAGAGTGTCTAATTGGTTCAAATATGTTTTAGATTGTGTTTTTAAGAGTTTTGAGTCAAGTTAGAACCAATTTTCGTCCAAGTTTGTGTTTCGGCTCAAAACTGCCCAGTTTGTGTTTTTAGGCAGTTTTGAGTGCTTTTAGCCTATTTTGAGTCTTGTGAACTTGTTTGAGTCTTTTTCAGTGAGTTAGGTGTTTTAAAGGTCAGTTTTATTTATTTGAGTCAGTTTAGAGTGTTTAGCAATCCCTCCTAATCCCCGGTGTAAGAACGATCCCTACTTATTTATATGCTACAATTGTCAAAAGAGGGTTAATTTGTGTGTTAAGTTAATTTTCGCATCAATGGTTTATTGAAAAAGCAACTCGAAATCAATTTGTATGCAAGTATATCATGTGTGGAAAAGGACCCTCTAGCTAGCTAATCACCCATCCATTTACCCAATTTCGTGCCAAACTTTGTTTAAGTCTTTAAGTTACTTGTTTTTACTTCAAATTTTTCAAAAAAACCCAATCCCCTTTACTTTGTTGTGTCAAATTAGCTAGAATCTGTCCTAATTGTGTTTTTAAGTGTTTTGAGTCAAAACCAATTCAATTTTCGTCCAAAGTAAGTCCTAGAGTCTGTTTTGAGTCTATTTGATTGTTTTGTGTTGTTTTGAGTCTTTTAATTTGTTTTGAGTTATATAAGTTTAGTTTAGAGTCTTTGAGTCTAGTTAAGTGTTTTCAAGCCTAGTTTTATGTTTTTGAGTCAGTTTTGAGTAGATAAGCAATCCCTCCTAATCCCCCGGCCTAGAATGATCCCTACTTACATCTTTACTACAATTGTCAATAAGAGGGTTTAATTTCAGTGCTATTATTTATCACATCAAATTTTTGGCGCCATTGCTGGGGATTAGCAACTTTGCTAATCCCCCATTATTTCTTTTTGTTTCTTTTTCGTGTGTTTTTTTTTTTAGTTGCTAACCTTGTTTTCTTTTCTTGTTTTTTAGGTACTAGTTTATGACTCGAAGCTCTCAACCTGTTCGTGCAAATATCTTGGACTTTGACGACGATTTTGAGCAGACTTTGA
The DNA here is from genome assembly GCF_041283825.1 of Pyrus communis. Taxonomy (NCBI): domain Eukaryota; kingdom Viridiplantae; phylum Streptophyta; class Magnoliopsida; order Rosales; family Rosaceae; genus Pyrus; species Pyrus communis. The sequence goes on from NC_142567.1 coordinate 15,725,931, forward strand.
GAAGGAAGAGGAAGGAGCCAGAACTTAATCCACCTAGCTCTAGCTCATAATCTGATTTTGAGAAAGAAAAAGAGGCCACGACAAAAAAGGAAGAAGAAGTTCAAGTCATGGCAGCGGATAATCTAACCATCAAGGAACTTTCAGCCTCGGGAATGGACAATGCCACACCCCTATGCATACAATCCTAGGGCAGCTCAAGACAAGACCGATGAGTTCGGATTAAAGTCTAGCTTGTTACACCACATTCCAAACTACCATGGGCTGTTCATAGAGGATCCAAACAAGCATCTGAAGGAATTTGAAGTGGTTTGTTCATGCATGACTCCAATCAACGTTGATGCCAACATTTTGAAGATGAAAGCTTTTCCATTCTCTCTTTTGGAAAAAGCTAAGGATTGGTTGTATGAATTAGCACCGGGTACTGTCACATCTTAGGAAAGCATGAAGAAAGCGTTCTTAGAAAAATTCTTCCCACTTCGAGAGTCATTCTCTTGAGGAAGAAGATTAGTGGAATTCAACAAAATCAAGGGGAGTCATTTCCAGCCTATTATGAGCATTTCAAGACTCTTGTTGCATCATGTCCTCAACATCAAATGAAAGAGGAGCTTCTAATTCAATATTTCTATGAAGAACTTCTTCCAATTGAAAGACAAATGCTAGATGCATCAGCGGGAGGAGCTTTGGTTGACAAAACACCAATTGATGCCAAAACTTTGATTGCAAACTGAGCCTTGAATGCACAACAATATGAAGGCGTTGGACAGAGAGACATACCACGACAACAACATGTGATTGAGGTAAGTGCAATACCTAAAATTCAATCCCAATTGGCTAATCTCCCTCTTCTTGTGTCACAAGTTATTGAAAAATCCAAAGTGCAAGAAAACACAATCTGTGGTGTATGCTCTAGTGTATGCTTTATACAAGGACACCAATCTGAAAAATGCCCTTAATTGATTGAGAACGGAGGATGGGAGAGTGTCAATGTCGTGGGCTATCAAGGATAAAACCAGCCAAGGCATAATCCATACTCCAATACTTACAATCCGGGATGGAGAAATCACCCAAACATGAGGTGAAATGAGCCTCAACAACCTCAACAACCTCAACAACAAGGAGGATTTCGTCAAACACCCCCTGTGATATATCAAAAGCCATTCACACCAATGCAACCTCAACCACCTCCGGTTCAATCAAATTCAGATAAATCTTTGGATAATGATAAAGTTATTCAATTATTAACCACTTTGACGCAGGGGGTACAAAATCAAGCTAAGGAGGTGGATGATTTGAAGAAGCAAATGGGACAAATGACGGAATTCATGGGACAATTTAGAGACCAAGGCAAATTACCTAGTTCAACCATTGTCAACCCCAAGGGAGGATTCAAATCTGCCAAAGCCATCATATTGACAAGCGGTAAAGAAGTTGGCACTGACCTAAGACCATCCAAATCAAATCACAAAGAGGATGGGAAGCTACAATTTTAGGAAGAGGGACAAGGCCAAGCCACAGTAAGGGTAAAGACACCCTTGCCGCAACCACTTAAAGACCCCAATTCATCCAATTCGTCCAATATAGGTAAGTTGGGTTCAAGTTCCGTTAATTTTAACCCTATTCCACCCAATGTACCTTTCCCTCGCAGATTTATGCAAACAAAGAAAGAAGAGAATGACAAGGACATTCTTGAGACATTTAGGTAGGTGCAAGTCAACATTTCACTCCTTGATGCAATCAAACAAATTCCAAAGTATGCCAAATTCTTGAAGGAGCTTTGCACAACAAGGAAGAGGGTTTTAAATAAAGAAGTGGTGAGGGTAAGTGAAAATGTTTCTGCTATTTTACAAAGGAAATTACCTCCTGAATGTAAAGATCCAGGTAGTTTCACAATTCCTTGTGTTATTGGCCAAACTAAGTTTGAACATACCATGTTAGACTTAGGTGCATCCATTAACGTCATGACATACTCTATTTATGCATCTATGAACTTAGCTGAAAAATGATGGTGTTATTATTCAATTAGCCGATCGTTCTAATGCATATCCAAAAGGAGTTTTGGAAGATGTTTTGGTGCAAGTTAATAACTTGATCTTCCTGACTGATTTCTATGTACTTGAGATGGAAGATACGGCCCATTCCACACCCTTGCCATCCTACTTGGGAGACCATTCATGAAAACAGCCCACACCAAGATCAATGTGTTCAAAGGGACTTTAACGATGGAATTTGATGGGGAAGTTATTGATTTCAATCTTTCTGAAACTATAAAATATCCTAGTGATGATCATTCATGTTTTTCTATTGATATTATTGATTCATTGGCGCAGGAACATCTTAAACAATTACATGAGGATGCTTTTGAAACGGTCATTACAAATGGAATGGGACTCAAAAACTAAGAAGCAGCACCAAACAGCACCCATAGCACCAATCTGGAATTCCATGCCCTGCCCCTTTGTGAAGAAATAATTGAGGTGGTGGCTGCCCTGGAGTCATTGCCACAACAATATGGTAAGTCTCTAATCCTAATTTCAGATTTCGTTTCTACTAATAAGTTACTTCCTTCACTGATACAACCACCTTCCCTTGAGCTTAAACCATTACCAAACCACTTGAAGTATGTTTTCTTAGGAGAACAAGAAACTTTGCCCCGTCATTGTGACTTCCTCACTCACAGCACAAGAAGAAGACAAGTTGGTGAGGGTGCTAAAGGAGTATAAAACAGCAATTGGATGGACCTTGGCCGAGATCAAGTGAATAAGCCCTACTATATGCATGCACCGTATTCTCTTGGAGGAAAAGGCTAAACCATCTCAAGAAGCTCAACGCCGACTCAACCCTCCAATGATGGAAGTCGTGAAAAATGAGATTATCAAGCTTCTTGATTGTGGCGTGATATATCCAATCTCTGATAGTTGTTGGGTTTCGTTGGTCCAAGTTGTTCCAAAGAAGTCCGGAGTCACTGTGGTGAAAAATGAAGAGAATGAGCTTGTGCCCACACGTATCCAAACAGGTTGGAGAGTTTGTATTGATTATAGGAAGCTCAACGCCACCACAAGGAAATATCACTTCCCTTTGTCATTCATTAATCAAATGCTTGAAAGTTAGCTAGTCATTTTTTCTATTGTTTTCTTGATGGTTATTCAGGATATAATCAAATTGTTATAGCTCCAGATGATCAAGAAAATACCACTTTTACTTGTCCATTTGGTACTTTTGCTTCTCGTCGAATGTCATTTGGTTTGTGCAATGCACCAGCCACATTTAAAAGATGCATGGTAAGTATATTTTCTGATTATATTGAAAAGATCATTGAGGTCTTCATGGATGATTTTAGTGTTTTTGGTGATTTGTTTGATGATTGTTTGCATAATCTCACTTTAATCTTGAAACGATGCATTGAAGCTAACCTTGTTTTGAATTGGGAAAAATGTCATTTTATGGTAAAACAAGGTATTGTTTTGGTTCACATAATCTCTGAAAAAGGAATTGAGGTTGATAAATCAAAAATAGATCTTGTACGCCACTTACCCTTTCCCACTTCGGTGAGAGAGGTTTGTTCTTTTCTTGGACATGCAGGATTCTATAGGCGATTTATCAAGGACTTTTCAAAGATTTCAAACCCCTTAGTCTTCTCCTTCAAAAGGAAGTGTCCTTTGAGTTCAATGAGGAGTGTGAGAAGGTATTCAAACACCTCAAAGAATTACTTACCTTGGTGATGCAAAAATTAACTTAACACACAAATTAACCCTTTTTGACAATTGTAGTATATAAGTAAGTAGGGATCATTCTTAAACTGGGGATTAGGAGGGATTGTTAAACACTTTAAACTGACTCAAATAGATAAAACTAACCTGTAAAACACTTAACTCAACTTAAAAGACTCAAAACAAGTTCACACGACTCAAAATAAGCTAAAAACACTCAAAACTGCCTAAAAACACAAACTGGGCAAATTTGACTCTAAACACAAATTTGGACGAATTTTGGTACTAACTTGACTCAAATCACTTGAAAACACAATCTAAAACATATTCTAACTTGTTAGACACTTTAAACTAAAGGGGGATTTGGTTTTGGACGAAAATAAAATAAACAAAACAAGAATTTAAACAAGGCAGATTTGCACGAAATTGGTGAAATTAAATGGATGATGGGCTAGCTAGGAGGTCTTTCACCACACATGACATACTTGCATACAAAACAATCTCCAATTGCTTATTCAATGAACCATGAACCTCAACACCCCAAGTTAATTAGGCCAAAGGAAGAACAAGCAGCCACATGTCATTTATTATGCATCTCGGACCTTGAATGATGCTCAATTGAACTACTCTACCACTGAAAAATAACTTCTTGTTGTTGTATTTGCTTTAGATAAGTTTCATTCTTATTTACTTTGCACTAAAGTTGTTGTTTATTCTGACCATGCAGTGTTAAAGTACTCATTCACCAAGAAGGAGGCTAAACCAAGGTTAATTCGTTCGATGTTCCTCCTCTAAGAGTTCGATATTGAAATTAGAGATAAGAAAGGAAGTGAAAATGTGGTGGCCGACCACTTGAGTCATTTGGTGCACAATGAGAAGTCCTTACCCATCCAAGAGACGTTCCCTGATGAACAAGTGTTGTCCATTGAGGTAAGTAAGCCATGGTATGCAGATTTGGCAAATTATTTGGTGTCTAAACAAGTTCCAAGCACCTTAAACAAACACCAGCGTGATAAACTCAAAAAGGATGCACGATTTTATGTGTGGGATGACCCATATTTGTGGAAATATTGCTCTGATCAGATTCTTCGTAGGTGTGTGCATGATTTTGAGTTTAATTCAATTTTAACTTTTTGTCACACTTATGCATGTAGGGATCATTTTGTCACACTTATGCATGGGTCATTTTCCTTCTTCATATGGTTTCACTTATATCTTGCTAGATGTTGATTATGTCTCGAAATAGGTGGAAGCAAAAGCCACCTGTACTAACGATTATAGAGTGGTTGCAGATTTCATCAAAACTAACCTCTTCTCTAGATTTGGAATGCCTAGAGTGCTTATAAGTGATGGAGGGTCTCATTTTTGTAATCGCACCATTGAGGTGCTGCTTAAGAAATATAATGTCACACATAAGGTTTCAACACCTTATCACCCTCAAACAAATGGCCAAGCTGAGGTTTCAAATAGAGAAATCAAGCAGATTTTGGAGAAAACCGTTGGGCCAACAAGAAAGAATTGGAGCTTGCGTTCGGAAAATGCACTGTAGGCATAGCGTACGGCCTACAAAACACCCATTGGCATGTCCCTATTTCCGCTTATCTATGGCAAACCATGCCATCTTCCCGTGGAATTAGAATACAAGGCGCATTAGGCTGTCAAAACATTCAACATGGACAATGATGCGGCTGGAATTCATAGGAAGCTTCAATTGAATGAACTTGAAGAGATTAGGCATGAAGCTTATAAGAATGCTCGCATTTACAAGGAGAAGACAAAGGCATTCCATGACAAGATGATTCGTAGCAAGACATTCTCAATTGGGCAGAAAGTGTTACTTTTCAATTCCCGCCTTTGTTTGTTTCCCAGTAAGTTACATTCTAAGTGGATTGGTCTTTTTGTTATTACTAATGTTTTTCCTTATGGTACAGTCTAAATCCAAAGCTTAAGGAATGGCCAAGAATTCAAGGTGAATGGGCATCGTTTGAAACCATATTATGAGAATGTTGAAGGGCAGGTTGTGGAGGATATACCTGATAGGAGCATATTTAGGCGACTTAGCTAGCTTATTCTTGTGCATTTGTGTTATTATTTCTTAGTTAATGTAGTATTTCAACTCATTTCCGTGTGTTTGTAGGTCCAAGGGGTTAAAGTACCAAGAAAGTGCATTTTGGTGCATTTTGGAGCAATTTTGGGCACTAAGTGGATGGCTTGTATATGGGCCAACATGGATGGACGAATTTGGAGTTCAAAAGGCTAGAAATCTGATAAGAAGATGAAGAAATTAAACTCAAGACAAAGTGGATAAGGAATTAGCTCAAAAGAGGAAACATTATCCAAAACCTTATCCAACATTATCCAAAACCTTATCTTATCTTATCCTATCCTAACCTAATATGTTCCATCTTAATCCTAGCTGCAAGTGGACCTAAAAACATGATTTCTAGAAGCCTTATCTAACCCTAAAAGGGTGCTGCATGATAGGAGCATATTTATGCGACTTAAATGGCTTGTTCTCGTACATTTACGTTATGTTTCTTTAGTTATTTTAGTACTTTAAGCTATTTTCGTGTGTTTGTAGGTCCAAAGGGCTAAAGGAGCAAAAAGATGCATTTTGGAGACTTTTGGAGCACTTTTGGGCTAAGGACGGATAGCTTATGCTTGAAGCCAAAGTGTTGGACGAAATTGAAGACCTAATTGGAGCCAAAGTGTTGGAACCTTGTTCTCTTTAGTTTTAGGACATTTAAACCTTTCCTAATCCCAATCATGCCATGCATAACACACATCCATTCTAACACATTGTCATTGCACATGCATTTCCTTCATTAGTTAACCCCCATGCACCTATCACTTATCATCACCACATATCATATCACTTAATCACTTATCACTTATCATCACCACTTAACCACTTATCATATCATAACCACATATCATATCACTTATCACTTATCACTTAACCTACAACATCCACCTACTTCACCTACAACATCCACTTCACCTACAACATCCACCTACTTCACCTACAACATCCACCTACTTCACCTACAAATGACATAGCCATATGTTCCCTCCACTACTCCTATAAATACCCTTGCATTCATTCATTCATAGACATCTCATTTTCATACACAACACACCACAAACACTTTCATTCCCTCATTGCCGTGAGTCCCCCTTCCCTTATAATCCAAACACCAATCCTCTTCCAATTACACCACTCCTCATCCACTTCCATACTTCCCCAATCCATTCAACACACCAACAACATCCCTTAGACCTTGTGCTACAATAAAGAGGAAGATAAGGGGGCCTAAACGTTCATACAATTCAAGTTTGAGTTGTTGGAATGTTTAGGTGTTTCTTTGATTTCAAAGTTTAAATTCAATTCTCTTTGTTTTGTACGTATGAGGAATGGAAGAGAAGAGTGCCTAAACGTTCATACAATTCAAGTTTGAGTTGTTGGAATGTTTAGGTGTTTCTTTGATTTCAAAGTTATGAGGAACTAATCCCCCTTTAGCTAGGGGGTGATTCGAAACTATGTTTATATTTGCAATATGAATTGATTAACTTTCGTTGGAATTTCATAAGTTGTTGATTCAATTTGTTTAACCGTTTGATTGATAACTTATTTATGTATGTTTATTAAGAATGCGCGCTTAATTTTCATGCATGAATATGACGCTAGAATATAAGTGAGTTTCACCTAATCGTTATGAACTTATATTCACAAGTAGTGGAGGTTGCTTATAAACAATCGCGTTAAATGAATTCTTGGCACGAGTTTCATGCTCATCATAGTAACGAATGCCTTGTCAACACTTATAGTTTTCATGATGCTTAATGATCTTTGATTGTATCTTTATTGTGCTGTTCACGTAAAGGACTTTTGGAGAATGTTGTGAATTGCGTTGCGCTAACCCATCCAATTCATTAACTTAAGGAAAACTTGATGGTTAATTTAAGCGGACCTAATTAACCGGGAGTGTTGAGTTTCATAATTTATCGAAAGACCAACTGAGAATCAATCTTGTATGCAAGTGTAACATGTATGGAGATGAACCCCTTAGCTAGCATTCATCCATAAATTTCATATTTACATTCTGTCTAGTTTATTAACTTGTTTTGTTATTTCAATTTTCGTAAAAACCTCAATCCCCCTTTTGCTTTAATGTTCATTTTAGTTAGAATTCAATTTAGTTTGTGTTTTTAAAGCATTTTGAGTTTTTGGTTTGTCTTAGTGTTTTAAACTTTAATTTTGCATTCTTTGAGTCTAGTTTAGTGTTTTAAACTTTATTTTACGTTTTTGAGTCAGTTTCCAAGTGATTAACAATCCTTCCTAATCCCCGGTCCAGAACGATCCCTACTTACATCATTACTACAATTGTCAAAAAGAGGGTTTAATTTGTGTGCGTATAAATCTCGCATCAAATTTTGGCGCCGTTGCCGGGGATTAGAAAATTTGCTAATCCCTTGGATTGTTTTATTTTCGTTTGTTTTTATTCCAGATTCTTAATGTTGTTTTGTTTCTTGTTCTAGGTACTAGTTTATGACTCGGAGTTCTCATCCGATTCGTAAACATATCCTGGAGTGATTGGGTTCTTCGTCCGGCTGCAAGACGTAAAAGAAAGCGCTACTTGGGAGGCAACCCAATGCATTTTGAAGAAAAAAAAAAAAAAAAAAAAAAAAAAAAAAAAAATAATAATAATAATAATAAAAGTGGCGAGGCTTCACGAAGGTTGTTTACTTAAAGACCCACTACGTGGCAAAACTCTTGAAGCGGAAGGCATCGAGACGGAAGGCATCGGGGCAGAAGACATAGGAGCGGAAGGCATCAGAGCTAGAGGCATCGAAGATAGAGCATTCGAGGCCTCAATACTTGGCCAAACGCTGGATGATCCAGGAAAAAGGTGCCTCTGGAGGAAAGACGAAAACCTTTGACGGTCACTTTGAATCCGACCTTCAGACTCTTGCAGTTCATCAAGCTTCCTCTTCATGCCCGTCGAATAGTTGTTGGCAAGCACGTGCAAACTTCTATTCTCATGCTTAAGCAGTTTGATCTCCTGCTTAAGACTTTCCACCTCTGCCATCAATGATTCCACCTGACGGGAGCGGGCAAGCAGGCGTTGGCCCATGTTGGACACAGAACTCGCACACTGAACACTAAGTGCGAGAGACTCTTGAACGGCCAACTCATCGGACCGTCCTGACAGCAGCCTACTATCTTTTGGAGTGAGGAGGTTCCTAGCTACTATTGTAGCTGTTGTGGCGTCCTGCATGACGGAGTCTTCACCTGTGAGAGGACCGTTAGAAGATAAGAAAGAAGGGCGCTATACGTTACCTTGACGTGGCACGGCCGTATCACTGCTGAGACTCAATTCTAAGCTAAGGTTCGATGGGTATGCCATTTTTCAAAAGTGTTCAAAGAGATGGGGTGGATGGAGTTAATTCTCAAAGGGCCGGAGTCGATTTTCAAGAATGGGAATTCTTCAGAGTGTGTTTGTTGTGGTGATCGATAGCTCTATAAGAAGCCAAGGCGACGCGTCCACCAATTCGAAAAGCCGGAATTTCCGGCGTAATTTAGGCGACGCTCCATCGGCTTTTCAGAAAACGCGTTCAACTTTGTCAAAAGATTTCTGACAAAGCTGAAAACACGTGGAGGCCATCATCGCATCTACACATCTTTAGCCGACAAGCGCAAAGTTCGGCGACGCTTTCTCTGCTTTTCAGAAGACGCGTGCATCTTTGTCAAAAGGAGCCGCATCTGCACTACCACGTGTCGTTCAGAAAGCGAAGGGGCGTCGTTCAGAAATCGAAGGGGCGCCTGCTCAGAAATCGAAGAGGCGTATTCAAAGATCGAAGAGGCGCCACTATTTCAAAGAGCCGGATTTGCGGGATCAAAACGTTTGTCGACAAAGGTAAAAAGTACCACCACTTGATATTATCTCTATATATGTCGACCTTCGTCTTTTATGGCAGGGCAAACCTGAAGAAAATGCCCAACTCTCCCTCACCTCTGAGGGCGCACTCCCAGCAAAGCCTTTCAAAATACTCAATTCTTTCTTCTTCCCCAAAGATGATACCAGATGCCTGGAGTACATATGACCCAGGAGGAAACGGCGGATTGAAGCATGTGCTGATTCATTCACCGCTTCTTCAAAGAAAAGGTATCTCATATCATCAAGGTCAAAAGCAAAAGTATCTCATATCATGCTCTTTCCCTGTCTTTTTCTTTGTCCTTGTTCTTACTTGCATGGCAAAGTAAAAGAAGCAATCAGCCGGCACTTGGAGTCAGTCTTCCGATCTGGAGCCAACTGCCTGGAATCTATTCCTGATTGCTTACCTAGCGTTGCTCTCGAGTAGTCATCTTCAACGGTTGTTACACTTCCAGAGAAGGGACCACTCCTGCAAAGATTGAACAAAGAAACAGATAACAGGAGGAAGCTCAGACCTTCGGGGGAAACCAAAAGAACCATCCTGCTGCCCAGTTCAAGAAGTAGCACAAAGGAAAATCAACGATGGGCAGAAACCAGTTCAAGAGTAAGCCTGTGGAATCACAAAGATCAAAGCCTCAATGCAATCACCAAGGAGAAGAGGGAATTTACACTCCATAACCAGATTTGCGTCCCTAAACTCTTCTCTTTGTTAATTACATTATGCCATGTTTAATATGTTTTAGTTGCTTTTTATGTGTTTACTTATGTTTTGTGTGAATCTATGCTTAAAACATTGAGGACAATGTTTGATTTAAGTGTGGGGGGGTAACTAAAGTGTTTTGATGCAAATTCGTAGGGTTTTATCCACCATAACTTCTAATGTTGTTCCTTGCTGTTTTAAGGTGTTTTTAAGTTGTTTTAGAGTGTTTTAGTGTGTTTTGTTTTATAATTCGAAAATCCCATAAAAATTTGAAAAATTGTTTTGAAAAACCCAAAAAGAGTTGTTTTAAAAGTCGTTTTTGTGTGTTTGTGTCTTAGGGTACCTTCCAACACAATGATAAGGATTTGGTTTATAATTGCATGACGGTTAGAAAGAGTTATAAACATAGAGAAAAGTTTGATTTACTCTTGGTATATGCTTGGTTATGGTTATAATGTATGACTTCACATGCAATCATAAAAGAAAAATTTGTTTTTGTAACATGCTTGAAGGAAGAAACTCAAACAAACGCTACATCCCTGTGAGACTCAAGCCATTACTTTCTTTGGAGAGTTATTTTCTGTGATTCTTTATTTTCTAAAGTTGTTGCATGATCTCATTATTCCTTGCTTGGTTGCTACTTAGAATGCAATTGTATCATGATAGAACTAAATGCTAGAACTCATGCCCATTTCATTCAAAGCATGTTATTGATTTGCATAACACATATTCAAGAAGAAGTTGTGTAGTGACCACCACCATAGCCAAATAGCCTTACTTCCCATACTTCGTATATGTTGTAAGTTTTAACCCCGTTGAGCCTTGTTTAGCCTTTATTCTTTGTTTACCCACATTTTCCTCACCTAGCCTAGTTTAGGACAATCCCCACCCTTGTTCTTAAAGTTTAGTGAGCATGACTTAAATGAATTCCTTTTGAGTTACATTATGCAAGAAAATGAGTGTGGGGGAGTAAAAGTTTGTTCTTACGTTTATATGTATGTTTTGAGATTTAAAAGAAAAAGAAGAAAAGAAAAAAAAAAAAAAAAAAAAAAAAAAAAAAAAAGGAGTGAAAATAAGTAAGAATGAACTCACGAGCATTGATGGTTGAAGAAAGGGTCCAAAAAGTTGAATATGGCCCTAAGTTTTGTGTGATTTTCCCTTGGGTGTTCAAAGTTGACTTCTGCGTTCTTAAGGGAATTCTAAGTGCCTAATTCAATACTTTGCTCACTATTGCTTTAAGAATGTTTGTTTATCCTTCACCTTTCATTGTTAGCCAATACCCTAGCCCCGTTACTACCCTTTGACTTCTATATTGAGTGTTATGTATTTCAATTGTGGAGTTTGAACTTGGTATGAGCTTATGGTGTCACTGGTTCTTGCGTCTAAGTAGTAGCATTCCATTCATGAGATCATATCTAAACATGCTTATTAACTCCAGAAAATGCTTTCCTTATTATAACATATGTGAGTGTTCGTCTACATGTTTACATCAATCTTCTCACATATACCTAGTGTAGGGTGTGTAGTCAGAAAATCTGTGTGAAAAACGAGAGTACATCTAGTAAGAAATTGAGGGAATTCTCTAAAGGCATGTTACTACATTTGAAATGTGTTTTAATTGCTTAATTGTGAACTAGTATGTGGTGACTATGATTAAGAATGTACTTAAGTGTAAAGATGGCTCAAATCTGTGAGAATAATGATTTTTAACTTGTCATGTGCATTGGAAGTCCCTGATACGATTGTTGGAAGGTGTAGGTTGTGTTTTGTTCTTTTTCTTTTGTTTTTCTGTTTTGCTCGAGGACTAGCAAAAGCTAAGTGTGGGGGTATTTGATAGGAGCATATTTATGCGACTTAAATGGCTTGTTCTCGTACATTTACGTTATGTTTCTTTAGTTATTTTAGTACTTTAAGCTATTTTCGTGTGTTTGTAGGTCCAAAGGGCTAAAGGAGCAAAAAGATGCATTTTGGAGACTTTTGGAGCACTTTTGGGCTAAGGACGGATAGCTTATGCTTGAAGCCAAAGTGTTGGACGAAATTGAAGACCTAATTGGAGCCAAAGTGTTGGAACCTTGTTCTCTTTAGTTTTAGGACATTTAAACCTTTCCTAATCCCAATCATGCCATGCATAACACACATCCATTCTAACACATTGTCATTGCACATGCATTTCCTTCATTAGTTAACCCACATGCACTTATCACTTATCATCACCACATATCATATCACTTAATCACTTATCACTTATCATCACCACTTAACCACTTATCATATCATAACCACATATCATATCACTTATCACTTATCACTTAACCTACAACATCCACCTACTTCACCTACAAATGACATAGCCATATGTTCCCTCCACTACTCCTATAAATACCCTTGCATTCATTCATTCATAGACATCTCATTTTCATACACAACACACCACAAACACTTCCATTCCCTCATTGCCGTGAGTCCCCCTTCCCTTATAATCCAAACACCAATCCTCTTCCAATTACACCACTCCTCATCCACTTCCATACTTCCCCAATCCATTCAACACACCAACAACATCCCTTAGACCTTGTGCTACAATAAAGAGGAAGATAAGAGGGCCTAAACGTTCATACAATTCAAGTTTGAGTTGTTGGAATGTTTAGGTGTTTCTTTGATTTCAAAGTTTAAATTCAATTCTCTTTGTTTTGTACGTATGAGGAATGGAAGAGAAGAGTGCCTAAACGTTCATACAATTCAAGTTTGAGTTGTTGGAATGTTTAGGTGTTTCTTTGATTTCAAAGTTATGAGGAACTAATCCCCCTTTAGCTAGGGGGTGATTCGAAACTATGTTTATATTTGCAATATGAATTGATTAACTTTCGTTGGAATTTCATAAGTTGTTGATTCAATTTGTTTAACCGTTTGATTGATAACTTATTTATGTATGTTTATTAAGAATGCGCGCTTAATTTTCATGCATGAATATGACGCTAGAATATAAGTGAGTTTCACCTAATCGTTATGAACTTATATTCACAAGTAGTGGAGGTTGCTTATAAACAATCGCGTTAAATGAATTCTTGGCACGAGTTTCATGCTCATCATAGTAACGAATGCCTTGTCAACACTTATAGTTTTCATGATGCTTAATGATCTTTGATTGTATCTTTATTGTGCTGTTCACGTAAAGGACTTTTGGAGAATGTTGTGAATTGCATTGCGCTAACCCATCCAATTCATTAACTTAAGGAAAACTTGACGGTTAATTTAAGCGGACCTAATTAACCCGGAGTGTTGAGTTTCATAATTTATCGAAAGACCAACTGAGAATCAATCTTGTATGCAAGTGTAACATGTATGGAGATGAACCCCTTAGCTAGCATTCATCCATAAATTTCATATTTACATTCTGTCTAGTTTATTAACTTGTTTCGTTATTTCAATTTTCGTAAAAACCTCAATCCCCCTTTTGCTTTAATGTTCATTTTAGTTAGAATTCAATTTAGTTTGTGTTTTTAAAGCATTTTGAGTTTTTGGTTTGTCTTAGTGTTTTAAACTTTAATTTTGCATTCTTTGAGTCTAGTTTAGTGTTTTAAACTTTATTTTACGTTTTTGAGTCAGTTTCCAAGTGATTAACAATCCCTCCTAATCCCCGGTCCAGAACGATCCCTACTTACATCATTACTACAATTGTCAAAAAGAGGGTTTAATTTGTGTGCGTATAAATCTCGCATCACTGCACCCTTCCCCCTTTTATCTCTTCTAGAAAACCCAAAATCAACCACAAAACACCTAGTTTCTAGAAGGCCCAATTTTGGACGAATTTCCTAAACCTTTTTCCTTTTCGATTCTGATTTGTTAGGCCTTATTCCTTGTGGATTTGGGTTATACAAATCCTTGTATGAAACTAATTGGGCCAAACCCTCTCCTAAGTGGATTTAACTCACTTATGCCGAACCCTAGGGCCCTAATCCAATAAATCTGCTAAGTTGTAACCCTAATCTAATTAACCCTAGGACTATATAAACATATTTTCAGCCACAAATTCGTATGAACCCCTTATGCCATTCAGAAACTCCTTGCCGCAAGCCTTAGCCTCCATTCTCCATCCTTCATCCGTTCCATACACTTCCATATACAACCTACCGCACTCTACCACTATAATCAGCCATCATTCGTCATCCCAAGCAAGAATACATCATTCATAACCCCCAAAACCACCACCCACATCTTGTGCCGCAGCAAGGAAGAAGGAGGAAAGCCCTAGACGTGCACGTCATTCAACATGGAGTTACTGGAACGTTTTAGGTGTAATCTTTCTAGTGCTTTCAATGTTTAAATTCAATGATCTTTGTTTTGCGAGTATGCGGAACTAATCCCCTCTTGGCTAGGGGGAATTTCAAAACATGGCTATATTTGCAATATGATTTGATTACTTCGAGTTATGATTTCATGAATTCAGAATTCAATTTACTTATCTATTTGAATTAAAACTTGTTTATGTATATGGATTGAGAGTGCACATTTAATTTGCATGCATAGATCTGATGCTAGGATATAAGGAAACTTCACCTAATCGTTGGGAACTTATATTCATTAGTAGTAAAGGTTGTTAGTCACAATCATGTTAAGTAAATTCTTGGCATAAGTATCATGCGCTTTCATAGTTACGAACGCCTCGTCAACACTTATGATTTTCATAGAATTTAATGATCTTTGATTGTTTTTCTATTTGCTTTCACGTAGAGAACTTTTGAGGAATAATTTGATTGCAATGCGCTAATTCCATTCAATTCAATGACCTAAGGAAAATCTGAGAGTTAATTTAAGCGTACCTAATTAACTTGGGGTGTTGAGGTTCATGATTCATTGAAAAAGCAACTGGAGATTGTTTTGTATGCAAGTATGTCATGTGTGGAGAAAGACCTCCTAGTTAGCCCATCATCCATCTAATTTCACCAATTTCGTGCAAATCTGCCTAGTTTACATTCTTGTTTTGTTGATTTTATTTTCATCCAAAACCAAATCCCCCTTTATGTTGGAGTGTCTAACTAGTTGTAATATGTTTTAGATTGTGTTTTCAAGTGTTTTGAGTCAAGTTAGAACCAAATTTCGTCCAAATTTGTGTTTAGAGTCAAATCTGCCCAGTTTGTGTTTTTAGGCAGTTTTGAGTGTTTTTAGCTTAGTTTGAGTCTTGTGAACTTGTTTTGAGTCTTTCAAGTTGAGTTAAGTGTTTTAAAGTTTAGTTTTGGTTATTTAAGTCAGTTTAAAGTGTTTAGCAATCCCTCCTAATCCCCGGTTTAAGAACGATCCCTACTTACTTATATACTACAATTGTCAAAAGAGGGTTAATTTGTGTGTTAAGTTAATTTTCGCATCAAATTTTGGCGCCGTTGCCGGGGATTAGCAAAGTTGCTAATCCCTTGTTATTTCTTTTTGTTTATTTTCGTGTGTTTTTGGTTTTAGGTTCTGACCTTGTTTTGTTTTCTTGTTTTTAGGCACTAGTTTATGACTCGGAGTTCTCAACCGGTTCATGCGCATATCTTAGACTTTGACAACGATTTTGAGCGAACTTTAAGAAGGAAGAAGAATCAACAAGAGCCTCAACCACCTCAACCTACACCAAATCTTCAAGAAGACGAAATACAAGTGGGAGAGGAGGCCACGGCTCATATTTTTTAGGAAGACCAAGCTATGGTAGCTTACAATCGAACAATCAAGGAGCTTTCCGCTTTGGGATTGGACAATGCTATGCCGCTATGCATTCAATACCCAAGGGCAGCCCCAGACAAGACCGAAGAGTTTGAAATCAAGTCTAGCTTATTGCACCATATTCTTAAGTTCCATGGGTTGTCCATGGAAG
This sequence comes from Pyrus communis, assembly GCF_041283825.1. NCBI lineage: Eukaryota > Viridiplantae > Streptophyta > Magnoliopsida > Rosales > Rosaceae > Pyrus > Pyrus communis. Next base: position 15,742,122 of record NC_142567.1, read on the forward strand.
ATCCTAATAAGCACTTGAAGAAGTTTGAGGTTGTTTGCTCAAGTATGACCCCGGTGAATGTTGACGGGAGCATTTTGAAGATGAAGGCTTTTCCCTTTTCTCTCTTGGAAAAGGCTAAAAATTGGTTGTATGAACTAGCCCCCGGAACTGTCACATCATAGGAAAGTATGAAACAGGCGTTTTTGGAGAAGTTTTTCCCAACTTCTCGAGTCATTCTTTTACGCAAAAGAATTAGTGACATTCAACAAAATCAAGGTGAATCATTTCCAACTTATTATAAACGTTTTAAAACTCTTGTTGCTTCATATCCATAACACCAAATGAAGGAGGAGCTTTTTCTTCAATATTTCTACGAAGGGCTTCTACCAATTGAACGCCAAATGCTAGACGTCTCAGCGGGGGGAGCTTTGGTGGACAAAACACCCATGGCCGCTAAGACTCTCATTCCCAACCGAGCTTTAAATACTCAACAATATGAATGCGTTTATCAAAGAGACATACCACGGCAGCACCAAGTTAATAAGGTAAGTGCTATTTCCGAACTTCAAAATCAAATGGCTAATCTTACTTCTCTTCTTTCGCAAGTGGTTGAAATACCAAAGATACAAAGTGTGGCTGTTTGTGGCATATGCTCCATGAATGGACATCTCATGGATAAGTGCCCGCAATTGATCGAGAACGGAGGGTGGGAATCTGCCAATGTCGTGGGTTATGAGAGCCAAAACCAACCAAGGAGTGATCCTTTCTCTAACACGTACAACCCCGGTTGGAAAGATCATCCAAATTTCAAATGGAAGGAGCCCCAACAACCCCAACACCAAAGCGCATTTAGGCAGCAACCTCCGGGATTCTACCAAAGGCCGTATGCACCAACACAACCCCAAGAACAACCTTCCCAATCCAAATCAGGTTCGTCCATAGATAATGATCAAATTTTTCAATTACTAACTTCTATGGCGCAGGGAATGCAAAATAGGAACAAAAGGGTTGATGAATTAGAGAAGCAAGTAGGGCAGATTGCGGAGTTCATGGGCCAATTCAGAGAACAAGGCAAGTTGCCTAGTTCAACCGTTGTCAACCCAAAAGGAGGATTCGAATCTGCCAAAGAAATCATGTTGTGAAGTGGAAAACGAGTTGGAATGGCCTCACAACCATCTAAATCAGCCCCAATTGAGGACGAAAAGTTGCAATTCGAGGAGGATGAACAAGAGCAAGCCACGGCAAGGGTAGCTAAAGCCATGCCGCAGCTACCCAAACACTCCCATTCTTCTTCCAAAGGTAAGGAGGTTCTAAATTTGATTATTTCTAATGTTATTCCTCCAAATGTACCATTCCCTCGTAGATTCATGCAATCGAAGAAGGAGGAGGCTGAAAAGGACATTTTGGAGACATTTAGAAAAGTACAAGTCAATATACCATTTTTGGATGCAATTAAGCAAGTTCCAAGGTATGCTAAGTTTTTAAAAGAACTTTGTACTACTAGGAAGAGAATTTCAAACAAAGAGGTTGTAAAGGTAAGTGAAAATGTCTCAGCCATCTTACAACGTAAAATGCCCCCTAAATGCAAAGATCAGGGTAGTTTTACAATTCCTTGTGTTATTGGCAATAATTGTTTTGAACATGCCATGCTAGACTTAGGTGCATCTATTAATGTCATGCCTCACTTAATTTATGCATCTATGAACCTAGGTGAGTTAAAAAATGATGGTGTGATTATTCAATTGGCCGATAGATCTAATGCCTATCCAAAGGGTGTTTTGGAAGATGTTTTAGTGCAGGTCAATCATTTAATCTTTTCGGCTGATTTTTATGTGCTTGAAATGGAAGACTCGGTTCATTCACCACCCTTGCCACTCCTACTTGGAAGACCATTCATGAAAACAGCTCAAACAAATATTGATGTGGCCAAAGGAGTATTAACAATGGAGTTTGGTGTTGATATAATTAAATTCAATGTTTAGGACTCTATTAAGAAGCCTAATGATGTTCGTTCTTGTTTTGCCATTGATGTGCATAAGGATATAGGGTAGGAACAATCCACACCTATCAAGAATGATGCATCAAGAACCACCATTGAAGAGGGAATTGGAGTGGTTGCCCTAAAACCACCCAATCTGGCCGAGAGTAGCCATAGTGACATTGTTGATAGGGCTGCCACTTTTGAGCTTCCATCACAATATGTTTGTAAGTCTCCAATCCCAATTCCAATTCCCATTTCAACTAATAGGTTGTTACCTTCTTTAGTGCAGCACCCAATCGATTTCAAGGTGGTGGGAGCATTTACATGGACTTTAGGAACCAAAACACCACAATCAGGGAGGTTCACTATCCCCTTCCATTCATAAAGCCATACTATGAGAATTTCAAGGAGCATGTTGTGGATGATGTACCCCTCCATGCCGTATGCTCCAATGAAGCCAAAAATGAGGTATCGTCCGGCTAGAAGACATTAAAGCAAGCGCTTCTTAGGAGGCAACCCATGCATTCAACAAGGAGAAGATGGAACTTTCACTCCAAACCTAGATTTGTGTTTCTAAACACTTCTCCTTGCTGTTTATTTTATCATGCTTAGTTGTTTGTTATTTGTTTGCTTTTATGTGAGTCTTTGTGTGAAACATTGAGGACAATGTTTGATTTAAGTGTGGGGGGTAAACAAGTGTTTTTATGCAAATTCGTGGGATTCTATCACCAATCACTTCTAATGTTGTTTCTCACTATTTTAAAGTGTTTTTAGTGCATTTTGAGCTGTTTAAGTGTGTTTTGAAGTAAAAATCCGAAAATTTGAAAAAAAAATGGAAAAAAGTGTTTTGAAAAAGCCAAAAAGAGTTGTTTTTGCGTATTTGTTTGCGTCTTAGGGTACCTTCCAACACAGTGATGAGGATTTGGTTTTTAATGCATGATTGTTAAAGAGAGTTACAAACATGGATGGAAGTTTGATTTGCTCTTTGGTTTATGCTTGGTTGTAGTTATAGTTTACGAATTCACATGTAATCACAAAGGATAAAATCAGTTTTTCTAACATGCTTGAAGGAAGGAACTCAAACAAGCGCTACATCCCTAAGAGACTTGAGCCTAAACGTTTATTTGGAGAGTTATTAATTTGTGCATTCTTGTTTTCTAAAGTCGGTGCATGATCTCATTATTCTTTGCTTGGTTGCTACTTAGAATGTGTTTCATCACTATAGTTCCAAATACTAGAACTCATACCCGTTTCACTCAAAGCATGAAATTGATTAGCATAACAAATAGTAAGATGAAGTTGTTTAGTAGGCACCACCATAGCCAAATAGCCGAATCCACCCTTGTCATTTGTATTGTAGGATTAGCCCTTTGAGCCTTATTTAGCCTATTTTCTTTGTTAACCACATCCCCCTTACCTAGCCAAGAATAAGACTTTCCATACCCTTGTTCTTGAAGTATAGTGGAGCATGACTTAGAAGGAATTCTTTTTGAGTGACATTCTTGCAGAAAACAAGTGTGGGGGAAGGGATTTTTGTGTGTATGTGTGTGCCAAAGTCTTAAAGGAGGCATGGGAAAAAGGAAAAAAAAGAAAGAAAGAAAAAATGTGAAAAGAAGAGAAAGAAGACGAAAAGAAAAAAAAAAAAAAAAAGGAGTTGAAAATAAGTGAGAATGAACTCACAAGTGTTGATTGTTGAAGAAAGGGTCCAAAAAGTTTGAATTTGACCCTAAGTATTGCATGAATCTCCCCTTGTGTTTAAAATGTAGTTTTCTACATTCTAAAGGAAATTCTAAGTGCCTAATTCATTACTTTGCTCACTATTGCTTTAAGAACGTTTGTTTCCTCTACCTTTCCTTGTTAGCCAATACCTTAGCCCCGTTACAACCTTTAGACTTCTATCTTGATTGTTATGTGTTTCAATATGTGGAGTTTAAAATTGGTTTGAGCATATGGTATCCCTGGTTCTCGCGTCTAAGTAGTAGCATTCCATTCATGAGATCATATACATGTCATTGTCATAATTCCAGAAAATGCTTTCCTTGTTATAACATATGTGAGTGTTCATCTACATGTTTACATCAATCTTCTCACATATACCTAGTGTAGGGAGTGTAGTTAGAAAATCTGTGTGAAAATGGAGAGTACATCTAGTAAGGAATTGAGGGAATTCTCTAAGGCATGTTACTACATTCAAAATGTTGTTTTAATTGACTAAATGTGAGCTAGTGAATGGTGACTATGATTAAGTATGCTCGAGGGTAAGGATTGCTTAAATCTATGTGAGTGGTGATCTTTGACATGTTATGTTTCATTGGAAATCCTTGAGGCAAGCGTTGGAAGGTTTAGATTATATGTTTTGTTTCTTTTGTTTGTTTGTTTTGCTCGAGGACTAGCAAAAGCTAAGTGTGAGGGAATCTGATAGGAGCATATTTAGGCGACTTAGCTAGCTTATTCTTGTGCATTTGTGTTATTATTTCTTAGTTAATGTAGTATTTCAACTCATTTTCATGTGTTTTAGGTCCAAAGGGTTAAAGTACCAAGAAAGTGCATTTTGGAGCAGTTTTGGGCACTAAGTGGATAGCTTGTATATGGGCCAACATGGATGGACGAATTTGGAGTTCAAAAGGCTAGAAATCTGATAAGAAGATGAAGAAATTAAACTCAAGACAAAGTGGATAAGGAATTAGCTCAAAAGAGGAAACATTATCCAAAACCTTATCCAACATTATCCAAAACCTTATCTTATCTTATCCTATCCTAACCTAATATGTTCCACCTTAATCCTAGCTACAAGTGGACCTAAAAACATGATTTCTAGAAGCTTTATCTAACCCTAAAAGGGTGCTGCACCCTTTCCCCTTTTATCTCTTCTAGAAAACCCAAAATCAACCACAAAACACCTAGTTTCTAGAAGGCCCAATTTTGGACAAATTTCCTAAACCTTTTTCCTTTTGGATTCTGATTTGTTAGGCCTTATTCCTTGTAGATTTGGGTTATACAAATCCTTGTATGAAACTAATTGGGCCAAACCCTCTCCTAAGTAGATTTAACTCATTTGTGGCGAACCCTAGGGCCCTCATCCAATAAATCTGCTAATCCCCTCTTGGCTAGGGGGAATTTCGAAACCATGGCTATATTTGCAATATGATTTGATTACTTCGAGTTGTGATTTCATGAATTGATAATTCAATTTACTTATCTATTTGAATTAAAACTTGTTTATGTATATGGATTGAGAGTGCACACTTAATTTGCATGCTTAAATATGATGCTAGGATATAAGGAAACTTCACCTAATCATTGGGAACTTATATTCATAAGTAGTAAAGGTTGTTAGTCACAATCATGTTAAGTAAATTCTTGGCATAAGTATCATGCGCTTTCATAGTTACGAATGCCTCGTCAACACTTCTGATTTTCATAGAATTTAATGATCTTTGATTGTTTTTCTATTATGTGCTTTCATGTAGAGAACTTTTGAGGAATAATTTGATTGCAATGCGCTAATTCCATTCAATTCAATGACCTAAGGAAAATCTGAGAGTTAATTTAAGCGTACCTAATTAACTTGGGGTGTTGAGGTTCATGATTCATTGAAAAAGCAACTGGAGATTGTTTTGTATGCAAGTATGTCATGTGTGGAGAAAGACCTCCTAGCTAGCCCATCATCCATCTAATTTCACCAATTTCGTGCAAATCTGCCTAGTTTACATTCTTGTTTTGTTGATTTTATTTTCGTCCAAAACCAAATCCCCCTTTATGTTAGAGTGTCTAACTAGTTAGAATATGTTTTAGATTGTGTTTTCAAGTGTTTTGAGTCAAGTTAGAACCAAATTTCGTCCAAATTTGTGTTTAGAGTCAAATCTGCCCAGTTTGTGTTTTTAGGCAGTTTTGAGTGTTTTTAGCTTAGTTTGAGTCTTGTGAACTTGTTTTGAGTCTTTCAAGTTGAGTTAAGTGTTTTAAAGTTTAGCTTTAGTTATTTGAGTCAGTTTAAAGTGTTTAGATATCCCTCCTAATCCCCGGTTTAAGAACGATTCCTACTTACTTATATACTACAATTGTCAAAAGAGGGTTAATTTGTGTGTCAAGTTAATTTTGGCATCAAATTTTGGCGCCGTTGCCGGGGATTAGCAACTTTGCTAATCCCATGTTATTTCTTTTTGTTTATTTTCGTGTGTTTTTGTTTTTAGGTTCTGACCTTGTTTTGTTTTCTTGTTTTTAGGCACTAGTTTATGACTCGGAGTTCTCAACCGATTCATGCGCATATCTTAGACTTTGACGACGATTTTGGGCGAACTTTGAGAAGGAAGAAGAATCAACAAGAGCCTCAACCACCTCAACCTGCACCAAATCTTGAAGAAGACGAAATACAAGTGGGAGAGGAGGCCACGGCTCATATTTTTGAGGAAGAACAAGCTATGGCAGCCGACAATCGAACAATCAAGGAGCTTTTCGCTTCTGGATTGGACAATGCTATGCCGCTATGCATTCAATACCCAAGGGCAGCCCCAGACAAGACCAATGAGTTTGAACTCAAGTCTAGCTTATTGCACCATATTCCTAAGTTCCATGGGTTGTCCATGGAAGATCCTAATAAGCACTTGAAGGAGTTTGAGGTTGTTTGCTCAAGTATGACCCCGGTGAATGTTGTGGAGGATATACCCCTCTATGACGTGGGCTCCAATAGAGCTGAAAATGAGGTATTGTCCAGCTAGAAAATGTTAAAGCAAGCGCTTCTTGGGAGGCAACCCATGCATTCAAATCAAGAAGACTTAGGCATTCCAACAATCCATAACCATATTTGCGTTCCTAAACCTTTTTCTTTATTACTTTTACTTTGCCATGTTAGTTGTGTTTGTTTATTGTGTTGTTTGCTTATTTGAATGTGAGTCTTTCTTTGAAACATTGAGGACAATGTTTGATTTAAGTGTGGAGGGGTAAACAAGCTGTTTTTGCATGATTTTCGTGGGATTTTATCACCTATCACTTCTAATGTTGTTTCTCACTGTTTTTAAGTGTTTTTAGTGTGTTTTGAAGTGTTTTTATGTCTCTTAATCTGAAAATACGAAAATTTGAAAAAAATTTGAAAAACAGTTTGGAAAAAACCAAAAAGAGTTGTTTTAGAGTTATTTTTGTGTGTTTGTTTGTGTCTTAGGGTACCTTCCAACACAATGATGAAGATTTGGTTTTTAATTGCATGACTATTAAAGAAAGTTACAAACATGGATGGAAGTTTGATTTGCTCTTTGGTTTATGCTTAGTTATAGTTGTTTACGAATTCACATATAATCACAAGAAAAAAAGTCAGTTTTTGTAACATGCTTGAAGGAAGGAACTCAAACTAACAGTACAACCCTGAGAGACTTGAGCCTAAACTTTGTTTGGAGAGTTATAAAGCTATGGATTATTGTTTTCTAAAGTCGTTGCATGATCTCATTGTTTCTTTGCTTGGTTGCTACTTAGAATGCGTTTTCATCATTCTAGTTCCAAATACTAGAACTCATGCCCGTTTCATTCAAAGCATGATATTGAGTGCATAACATACAATAAGATGAAGTTGTTTAGTTAAACCACAGCCAAAAAGCCTTACCCTTTGCATAAGTATTGTAGGTTTAACCCTTTTAAGTCTTATTTAGCCTATTTTCTTTGTTAGCCACATTATCCTTACCTAGCCTAGAATAGGACTATCCACACCCTTGTTCTTAAAGAATAACGGAACATGACTTAAAGGGAATTCCTTTTGATCAACATTTTGCAGAAAAACAAGTGTGGGGGAAGGGTTTGCATTGAAAAAAGAAGAAAAAAAAAAGAATAAAAACGTGAAAAAGAAAAGAAAAAAAGAAGAAAGAGAGTTGAGAAATAAGTGAGAATAAGCTCACAAGTATTTGTTGTTGAAGAAAGGGTCCAAAAGTTTGAATTTGACCCTAAGTGTTACATGAACTCTTCCCTTTGTGTTTAAAAGTTGATTTCTGCATCAAAAGTGAATTCTAAGTGTCAATTTCATTTCTTTGCTTCCTATTGCTTTAAGAACCTTTGTTTTTCCTTTACCTTTCTTTGTTAGCCAATACCTTAGCCTTATTATAACCCTTAGACATCTATCTTGATGTTATTTGTTCAATATGTGGAGTTTGAAATTGGTATAAGCATATAGAATCCCTGGTTCTCGTTCTAAGTAGTAGCATTCCATTCATAAGATCATATACATGTCATTGTAATAATTCCAGAAAATGCTTTCTTTGTTGTAACATATGTGAGTGCTAGTCTACATGTTTACATCAATCTTCTCACATATACCTAGTGTAGGGGAGTGTAGTCAAAAAATCTGTGTGAAAATAGAGAGTACATCTAGTGAGGAATTGAGGGAATTCTCTAAGCCATGTTACTACGTTCAAAATGTTGTTTTAATTGATTAAATGTGAGCTAGCAAGTGGTAATTATGGTTAAGTGTTTGCTTAAGTGTAAACTAAAATCTATGGGAGTAGTGTTCTTTAATATGTCATGTTCATTGGAAATCTGAGGTAAATGTTGGAAGGTCTAGATTGTGTTTTGTTTTGCTCGAGGACTAGCAAAAGCTAAGTGTGGGAGAATTTGATAGGAGCATATTTATGCGACTTAGTTAGCTTGTTTTCTTACATTTATGTTGTTAGTTCTTAGTTATTTTAGTATTTTGAGCTATTTTCGTGTGTTTGTAAGTCCAATTGGCTAAAATGGCAAGAAAATGCAATTTGGAGCATTTTGGAGCAGTTTTGGGCTTAGAATGGTTAGCACATGCTTGGAGCAAGGTGGATAGACCAAATTGAAGACCAAAGGAGGCTAGGAATCTGCTAAAGAGATGGAAGAAATTAATTCAAGATTTGGAAGTAAAGAAATCAGCCACAAAGAGGGAAACATGAGTCAAAACTTCCTTATTTCGACTTTGCTTCCCCAATCTTTTCCTACATAAGTTCCAGCTACTAAAGAGGGTCCCTAATTAATTTAGGACACTTAAATATAAGTTCTAGAAGCCCTAATCCCAGCCAAAGTGGGATGCCGCACCATCTTACCCTTTCTCCCTTCCTTGCCGTGCAAGGGAAACACCTTTCCTATTTCCTAGTCTTTGCCGCGAGTTTCCTATCCCTTTTCCCTTGGGATTCCGACTTTAATTCTCCTTCTCCTTGTGGATTTGGGGTCCAATTCTTTTCAAAAACATTTAATTAAAGTCAAGATCCTTTCCCTGAAATATTAACACTTGCCGCACCCATACACACATCCATTCATTCATATACACAATTCAGCCATTATTCATTCTTCTCACCACCCATAGCCGCATCCTTCCATTCAACCACCATCCATACACACTTCCGCACCCTATCTTCCATCATACTTCCCTGCCATTCATCAATCATTCACCATAACACACCACAACCCAATTTTACACCCTTACACCCTTGTGCCGCAACCTATCAAGGAAGAAGGAGAGGAGAAGCAACCTTGGACCTTTTTGGCTATTCAAGTTGGATTGTTGGAACATTTTTAGGTGTAATCTATCTTTTGTTTTCAATGTTTAATTTAAATTCTCTTTGTTTTGTTATGAACATGAGAGGCTAAACTTGTTTTAGCTAAAGGAAACTTTGAAACCATGATTATATTTGTGATATGAATTGATTAATTCCATTTCATAAATTGTGAATGCAATTTACTTAACCATTTGATTAAGAACTTATTCTTGTATGTTGATTAAGGAGGCCTACTTAGTTTGCATGCTTGAATTTGATGCTAGAATATAAGGGAGTTTTGCATAATCGTTACAAACTTATATTCACAAGTAGTAAAGGTTGCTGGTCACAATCATGTTAAGTTAAATTCCTGGCATGAGTAACATGATGTCATAGTTACGAATGCCTTGTCAATGCTTATGATTTCATGAAACTTAATGATCTTTGCTTGTGTCTCTATTATGCAGTTCATGTAGAGAACTTGGGAAGAATAATTTGGTTGCCGATGCGTTGTCCATCCAATTTAATGACTTAAGGAAAATCTGAAGGTTAATTAGTGATGTCATGGTTAATCTGGGGTGTTGAGGTTCATGGTTTATTGAAAAACCAACAGGAAATCAATTTGTATGCAAGTATATCATGTGTGGAAAATGACCCTCTAGCTAGCTAATCACCCATCCATTTACCCAATTTCGTGCCAAACTTTGTTTAAGTCTTTAAGTTACTTGTTTTTACTTTAAATTCGTCAAAAAAAAAAACTCAATCCCCTTTACTTTGTTGTGTCAAATTAGCTAGAATCTGTCCTAATTATGTTTTTAAGTGTTTTGAGTCAAAACCAATTCAATTTTCGTCCAAGTAAGTCATAGAGTCTGTTTTGAGTCTGTTTGATTGCTTTATGCTGTTTTGAGTCTTTTAGTTTGTTTTGAGTTACATAAGTTTAGTTAAGAGTCTTTGAGTCTAGTTAAGTGTTTTCAAGCCTAGTTTTATGTTTTTGAGTCAGTTTTGAGTAGATTAGCAATCCCTCCTAATCCCCGGCCTAGAACGATCCCTACTTACATCTTTACTACAATTGTCAATGAGAGGGTTTAATTTGAGTGCTATTATTTATCACATCAAAAGACAAAAACACCATCACAATCAAGTCCTTATGGAAATTCAAAACACCATATTTGATAACTCATATATTTCGTACATTTATACCATCCATTCCTAGTCCATTTGTGATATTTTTGAGTTAAACTAGTTGCATTTTACCCTTATCAATTTGTCTCTTGTTTCATTCACTGAATTTTTTATTAAATTTGTTTGTTAATTTTAATGATTGATCACCATTAGGATTTCTTACAGATCATTTGATCAAGATTATAGTAAACATCATATTTAATCTTGGCAGACATGTGAATGAATGAAGAAAATGCTATGCAAACATCCTGCCAAGTATTTGGAACCGGAGTTGAACATCCCAATTAGGTTGTATATTAGGAGAATTTGATCAAAACCACACATCATATAGCTGATCATATATATGTAAAACGAACTCTAGAAACAGGTTGGTAATTGAATACGGTTTAACTTTATAAACATGGAATTGGTTTTGTAATGGTGAACTCAAAATTTCTGGACCCATCCTCATCGTTTCTCAATCAACATATCATTCGTTGTTACATTTTTCTGCACTTTTAGTTATTCTCATTAATAACACGAAACCTACATTCAATTTGTTATTTTCATTGTTTAGTTAGCGTTCTTTTAAGGCTAGTAATTTATAGAGGTTTAATCAGTCTATGTGGTTCGACACCTTTACTTGTGCCATTATACTAACCATATATTTGTACTTGGAATGAGCACCATATTCAAAGTCCCTTGAAAGAAACCACTTTTTTTCGACCAAGGTTCTGAGGTACCTTGACTTCCTGCCACCCTAGGCGTTCATCCATCATACCCACCTCGGCTTGCCTAAACATTAAATAAAGCGCTTGCTAGGAGGCAATCTAGCTGGGTTTGTGTTCTTTCCTTTTATTTTATCTCCATTCCACACACACTGCCTGTCATATCCCCGCCCGGGCGGGACCACTTCCCTGGCCCGCTCCACCACCGTAGTATGATATTATCCGCTTTGGGCTTACCATTCCCTCACGGTTTTGTTTTTGGGAACTCATGAGCAACTTCCCAGTGGGTCACCCATCATGAGATTGCTCTAGCCCCCCTTCTCGCTTAACTTCGGAGTTCCTACAGAACCCGAAACTAGTGAGCTCCCAAAAGGCCTCCTGCTAGGTAGGAATGAGAATATACATTTAAGGATCACTCCCCTGGGCGATGTAGGATGTCACAATCCACCCCCCTTAGGGGCCCAACGTCCTCGTCGGCACACCACGACCAGGGTTAGGCTCTGATACCAAATTGTCACATCCTACCCTAGGGTGGATCACTTCCCGGGCCCGTTCCACCACCGTAGCACGATATTGTCCGCTTTGGGCTTCCTTCACGGTTTTGTTTTAGGAAGTCACGAGCAACTTCCCAGTGGGTCACCCATCATGGGATTGCTCTAGCCCCCTTCTTGCTTAACTTAGGAGTTCCTACGAAACCCGAAGCCAGTGAGCTCCCAAAAGGCTTCGTGCTAGGTAGGGATGAGAATATATATTTAAGGATCACTGATAGGAGCATATTCATGCGACTTAAATGGCTTGTTCTCGTGCATTTACGTTATGTTTCTTTAGTTATTTTAGTACTTTAAGCTATTTTCGTGTGTTTGTAGGTCCAAAGGGCTAAAGGAGCAAAAAGATGCATTTTGGAGACTTTTGGAGCACTTTTGGGCTAAGGATGGATAGCTTATGCTTGGCGCCAAAGTGTTGGACGAAATTGAAGACCTAATTGAAGACCAGAGTGTTGGAACCTTGTTCCCTTTAGTTTTAGGACATTTAAACCTTTCCAATTTCCTTAGCCGTGCATAACATTCCAACATTCCACTCCTTCATTTCAGCCACACTCCCACATATCATTACTTATCATCACCACTTATCATATCATAACCACATATCATATCACTCATCACTTATCATCATCACTTATCATATCACTTATCATAATCACTTATCACTTATACTCATCACTTATCACTTATCACTTATCATCATCACTTATCACTTATCACTTAACATGCATAACACACATCCATTCTAACACATTGTCATTGCACATGCATTTCCTTCATTAATTAACCCACATGCACCCTTTATTCTTTCATCATTGCAGCCACATTCCACATGCATTTGCACATGCATTCCCTCACCAAGAAATCATTCAACACATGCATTCACTCTTTAATCACATGCACCACCAATTCAGCCACTTTCACACACCAACAACACCACTCATTGCACATGCACTCCCACCCTTTAATCACATGCATAAATCAGCCACATGCATCTCCCATCTCATTTCCAGATTGTCCCCTTCCACATGCAGCCACTTATTCAAAGCACATGCATTTCCACCCTTTAATCACATGCATAAATCAGCCACATGCATCTCCCATCACCATTCCAGATTTCCACCACCCTCCTAGCTGTCATGTTCCCCCCATTTCACCTATAAATAACCCTTCATTGCAGCCACAATGAGGGGGATCCATTCACCACAGAAATAAGGCCTTTGTGCCAGAAATTCATCCATTCCATAAACACTTCCATTCCATTGTACATACCACCAACACTTCCCCCTTTGTGCCGTGAGTTTCCCTTACAATCCAAACACCATCCTTCCATTTTCACCACTCCCCAAACCATTCACACCATCAAACTATCCTTAGACCTTGTGCTACAATGAAGAGGAAGAGAAGAGTGCCTAAACGTTCATACAATTCAAGTTTGAGTTGTTGGAATGTTTAGGTGTTTCTTTGATTTCAATACTCTTTGTTTTGTACGTATGAGGAATGGAAGAGAAGAGTGCCTAAATGTTCATACAACTCAAGTTTGAGTTGTTGGAATGTTTAGGTGTTTCTTTGATTTCAAAGTTATGAGGAAATTCGAAATATATGTTTATGCTTGCATTTTGATTTGATTACCTCTAATTGCGTTTCATAAGTTGTGATTCAATTTGTTTAACCGTTTGATTGATAACTTATTTATGTATGTTTATTGAGAGTGCATGCTTAATTTTCATGCATGAATATGACGCTAGAATATAAGTGAGTTTCACCTAATAGTTACGAACTTATATTCACAAGTAGTGGAGGTTGCTTATAAACAATCGCGTTAAACGAATTCTTGGCATAAGTTTCATGCGTATTCCATAGTAACGAATGCCTCGTCAACACTTATAATTTTCATAGAGCGTAATGATTCTTGCTTGTATCTCTATTATGCAATCATGTAGGGGACTTGTGGGGAATGTTTTGAATTGTTGTATGCGCTAACCCATCCAATTCAATAACGTTAGGAAGATTTGAAGGTTAATTAGTGCATCACGGTTAACATGGGGTGTTGAGAATTCATGGTTTATTGAAATGCAATTGGAAATCATTTTATTATGCAAGTGTAACATGTGTGGAGAAGAACCTTCTAGCTAGCATTCATCCATTCATTTTCATCGCATTCATATTTACATTCTGTCTAATTTATTAAACTTGTTTCGTTATTTCAATTTTCGTCAAATTAAAATCCCCCTTTACTTTATTGTCTAATTTAGTTAGAAAGTGTCTTAGTTTGTGTTTATAAGAGTTTTGAGTCATTTTGTTACACAAATTCGTCCAAATTTGTGTTTGTGCTCAAATCTGCCCAGAAAGTGGTTTTTAGGCAGATTTGACTGTGTTTGTGTTGTTTTGAGTCTTTTGGTTTGTTTTAGTGTTTTAAAGTTTAGTTTTGCATTCTTTGAGTCTAGTATAGTGTTTTATATTGTTATTTTACGTTTGAATCAAGCCATAATCTTAAATTCGTCCAACATTGGGTTTAAGGTCAGAAACTGCCTAGTTAGTGTTTTTAGGCAGTTTTGAGTCTTTTGAACTTGTTTTGAGTCCTTTGAGTCTTTGTGAACGTTTTTAACTTTGTTTTTATGTTTTTGAGTCAAATCCAAGTGATTAACAATCCCTCCTAATCCCCGGTCCAGAACGATCCCTACTTATACTTATACTACAATTGTCAAAAAGAGGGTTTAATTTGTGTGCGTATAAATCTCGCATCAATCACTCCCCTGGGCGATGTGGGATGTCACACTGCCTATTTGTACTGCATGCATTCCATTCATTTTTAAACATCAAGGACAATGCTTAGTTTAGGTTTGGGGGTGTGGGATTGAAAATTTTCCTTTGTTTTTAGTTTTGGTTAAGTTTTCTTTTACTTACTAATGTGAATGTATATGAGGGCTATATTAACAAACAAAACTACAATGTTGTCATGAAAAAGTTTCGTATCTTATTTTCTTTTACAAAGCTGTTACTCTTGGAATTACGATGGTAAAAGTACCATGCTCAAATTCTGGAAGAAGAATAATGGAGACTACCTTAGTGAGTTATTTTGAGCCTATTTGCTTCTTTGAGAGAGTTTAAAGTGTTTATGCTCCTATCTTGTTCTTTCAATGTCACTGGGGTAAAATAAGCATGTGTTTGACACGCTTTGTAAGTTAAGCAAATAAGTACATATAATACGCTACTAAGACGTTAAGAATGAGATCTCAGAAGATCAAACGCTTATTTGGCGTCAAAAGTACACTATTTTTCCATTTGGAGTGTATTTTCACAGTTTTAAGTATTCGTGGGATAAAACGAGCGTGTGTTTGAGTTAATGCTCAATTGGAAATCCTATGATCAAGAACGTTTAGAATATGTATACGAAAGAGAATGGTCTCATGAATCTAACTTCTTTAGATCATATTCTCCCAATTGCATATTCCTTTGACTTATCGTTTAAGCATATAACATTTATATGAGACAACTTAAAACAATAATCTTTGCTCTTTATATTAAACTAGATTAGTTAAACATGTGAAATGTCCGTAAAGTATCATTATATGATTGGTTTTAAGGCACATTTCCAACAATAACTTTAAGAGATGCAGTTTTTTGGAAAGAGGCTATAGATAATGAACTAGGATTCATGCCCGCGCAATGCGACGGGTCGTAATTAACAAATACATATAAAAAGGGGCAAGTAAAAGAGTTCATGAATTTCCATAGTGTACCAAGTTAGTAGAAATGTACTCCAAGATGACCAAGTCAAAAAGAGATTCCTTCACTCCCAATATGGTTTATCAAAAGTAATGTCTTATTTCTTCAAGACAAACATGCAGGACAACACCAATCACAACTACAAATACTAACAATTGTGCAAAAGAGTTATAAAAACACTCATGTACGATATAAGAACAAACCTCACAATTGCTCTTAAGAATTGTTTTTCCAAAGAGACCCATTACAATGCGATCTGAAAGAAAACAAAACATGAATAATATCAAGGAAAATACATTTTCTCTGTCAAGTAAAATCTACGGCAGGTAATGAACAAAATACAAAGTTCTCAGCTTTAATTTAATTATTATCAAATATTGAGGGAAATTAACAACTACCCAGAAATGTTTGCTCAAAATTAATTGATAATATGAATAATTAAATTACACAACATTTACAAAACCCAAAGTTCTTAGCTTAATTTGATCTTACCATTTAAGTGGAAGAAGTAAAAAATTACACATAAATGTTTGCACACAATTAATTGATGAAACAACCAATTGGGCAATCAAACCCCCTCTCTCATATCACCTGACGGCAAGATCTGAACCCTTGACGGGGTAGTGTGGTCATTTTGACTCCCAAACTGTAGTGATCCCCAGCAAAAGAAACCGGCAAACAAAGAAAAAAGAACAAACGATGAGCAATAAAACTCACAGACCATAATACACAAAATTCCCTATAACGTAAATTGATAAAGCATTTTACCCAATCCAATTGAATTCCTGATCACAACACATAAGATAAACTAATAAACCATTTTATCCAAATAACCATTTAATTTTAAACATTTAAAACCGAAGAGAACCAAACGCGCATATTTGGAAAAAAAAAATGGAGTGTTTTGAATATATAAATCTCACCCTCAACACTTTAAAAATGCAGCGGTCCCAATGGAAAGAGAACTTGCAAAACAGTGTCCCAGCACAAACACAACATATAAAACAAACAAACGAAGAAAAAAAAAATTTAAAAACCGATAATGAACGTTAAAATTCAAAAATCCTAGGATACAAAATGGCAAATGACATAAAAATTAATAATAAAAGTTATTAAAAAACAGACACCGCTTGACACCAAATGCTTGACGCCAACGACGACCCCAAAGGCAAGCAATATCTCAAACCAGTTAAGAAAAAATTAAGAGTCCATTCCTCTGTCATATTCTTTTCCCCTGTTTTGCTACCCCTATTCCCAAATGTGTCTTCGATTCTCTTTGTCCCCTTTTTCTCTCACCCTAATATCTCACCTGCAAAATCTTAACGCTGCTGCCTTCCCCCACCAACAAACCCTCAACACCCTGTAATGCTATTTTCTTCCATATCTATAACAAAAAATGCATGCATAAACACGGTAGAAATTTGCAAAAACCCACAACACAACCTAACTAAAAATCTCACGGATTAAAAGTTTCACCCAAAAGAATCCCCCATCTCTCTTATCAAATGAAAACTCCAAAAGCAATTCAATGGTTGATAACAACCCATTTAAAATTGAACCCAAAAAAATTAAAAGCTTCTCTCACATTGATTAGTTGTTCATTCTGCACCTGCATTTTACTAATTCTACGTTAAGAGTTCCATGTACAACTCAAAAAAGCAGATTTTAACAACTAAAAGAACGGACAGTAACACCATATGACCGTGTTATGATAAAAAATGATAAACAAAGATTCGCTCAAAAAGCAAAGCATAAAAAAACTCCCAAAAACAAAGATCGGGATCTCTTCATCCGAATTATAAGTATTGTATATAAGTCTTCAAATACAGGACTAATGTGTTATAAGTATGGTGTGAAAAGTATTTACAGAACGTTGTTCCAAATCAATAGTTGGACAGAATAAAGTATTTACATAACGTTGTTCCAAATCAATAGTTGGATAGCATAACATGATAAACTTATTTTGAGCAGGAAAATGAAAAACTATCTAGCAACACAATCTATCAAGAGATGTAAGTTCTCTATATACATATATATTTATATCAACTTGTCATATTTTATAAAACTAAAAGCATGACAATAAAGGAACCTTGGCTGCCATAAGTCATATCCGGCAACTGCTTCAGCCACCCCCACTGGAATTTAGGGTTGAGTGCATTTCATTCGAAAATCCATCACTATGAAATATGAAAACAAAAAATCAATTCAAATCCAACATATCCAACAACCCAAATATTATAATAATCTAATCAGACAATAAACAATTAAAGATGAAGCTTAATTACCATAAAGAAATGAGGGGTTGTCTGGTAGAAGCTAGTTGAAGCTTCATCAAATATATATAGGATGATCAAACAATCAGAGACTAATCTCGATTACCTTTCCCGTTCCCGGAAAATTACTTCCAGGCCCACTATGAAATATTAGAAGGTCCGTAAACTCATAAGGCTAATATAGTAAATTAAGTCTCCTTCTATCCCTTGCAACGCAAAGCAAAAGAAAGCCCCTCCTTTTCATAATCCCATACAGGGTGAGGTTAACACTTGCAGAGAGGGAAAATGGCTTATCACTTATGCCATATCTATTGTCTAACATACCTTGAACTGCCAACTCCACCATTCCCTAGGCTAGCAGATGCCATACCGACGTCTAATCACTTCACTACTGCAACACAGCAGATGAGGCTACTACCTCCCCTCCTCGTAACACTTCCTGCTCCTACGTCCACTCCCATCCAAGCACCTATTAACACACCCCGACCGAGATCAGGGAGTGCTGGCCGTCACACGGAGGTGACGTAACCATGTGCACGGTGCGAAAGCTAATAAAATAGTAATACAAATAGTACGAATAAATAAAAACTAGCAACATAAAGTAATAAAATCAAGTGCTAGCGTAAGTGAGACACAAGTTTAGAGCGTAAGCCTACAACAGTCCAAAAGAAAATGATACGACAACAGTACACCCGAAGGTGACCCTACTCTGGGGATCGTCTGTCAGAAATGCCGGGAAAGCCCTCTGGGAAACCACCGAACCTCCTAGACAACTAGAACCTGGAGGGGCACAAAACAAAAGCGTGAGTGGGCAAAAACAAAGCTTTTCAAAAACCATTTCAAAAAACAAGATTCTAACCCCTCGCCGTAAAACCTGTATACTTCCCAGAAAATGAACATATGTACGTATGTATATAGATATGCCAATCATGCTCAAGAATATGCCATGTCGAAACCTCAGAATGAAATGCAAGTGCTCAGGTATAAATCATATCAATAACATATAATCTGGCAGCCGGAGTCACTTAACGTGACCTGTACGGCTGCATCTAGAGCTCAAATCTCAATATCAATAACTAAACCTACCCACGAGTCGGAACCACCTAAAGTGGTCTGTACGACAGGCCTGGGTGTAATACATATAAACGCTCTAGTGCTACGATCACGTGAAGGCTGTGCGAATAATCGCGGGTCACCTACGAGTCGGAACCACCTAAAGTGGTCTGTACGACAGGACTCTGCACCTAACTTGGATCCAAGCTGAGCGTGTGGTGCGGGAGGTGAACATCACGTGAAGGACTGTGCCCTACTCTGGGCGGGAGCATTAACACCGGGGGTGCAGGTTAAGAGCTCTCTAAGCATCTCGAATCGCTACTGAAATATAAACACGAATAACACTTACCTGGCACTTACCTGTGCGTCCACAGCACCCAATATGCATATGTATATGTATGCAACTAATAATGTGACTAATGGT
The DNA here is from genome assembly GCF_041283825.1 of Pyrus communis. Lineage (NCBI taxonomy): Eukaryota > Viridiplantae > Streptophyta > Magnoliopsida > Rosales > Rosaceae > Pyrus > Pyrus communis. The sequence goes on from NC_142567.1 coordinate 15,761,467, forward strand.
GCATAAACAACGATAATATAATGCATGGCATGAAACAAATAACCCTTTCAATCAATTTCTGGGAAAATAAATGTATATAGGTATATACGGAAAACCAAAAGCCCACTCACTAGTATGTGGAAGGGTCGTAGCCCCCCTGCCTCGAGTGACCACGCTCGTCCTCGGGATACGTATCACCTATATGCGAAACAACTACAAAAACGTTAATTTTAAAGCACATAACCAACTTTTTGAAATAACTTCTCATACATTGCTCAAATTGGGCAAATGAATATACCAACGTGCTCTACTCGACCTCAGGAACACACCCAAATTTTTAGAAAAATTTTCCACCGCCGCACGCGCCCCCACTCGCCGGCCACGCGCGGGCACGTGCTTGGCACGCTGACGGCGTCAACTGACGCCGTAGGGAATATTCCATCGGTTTTGACAGATTCCGTCAACGGCGTCAGGAATATTCCGTCAGACTTGACGGAATATTCCGTCTCCTTCTCCGGCGAGCCTCCGGCGCCGGAAAACTGGAAAATTTTCAAACTTCAATATCTCCTTCGTTTTTCACCCAAATTTGACAAAATTGGTACCAAATTGAAGCTTCGAACTAAAGGAACACAATTATACTACTTTTAAGGGTTAAAAATCACGAAAACTCACCTGTCAAAACAACCCAACTCCGTCCAACTTCGAAACCAGTGCTGCCGACGTCCAAATCCTTCAAACGAACCACTCCGAGACTCCTTGGGACCTCACCAAGCTACCTACGAGCTTCAAATTTCCTAAAACGTGAGAAATCACGTGTGCATGAATAGTACCCAAATCGGACTTCGTGGAATCGATGTGAAAACGTTGATGTTCTTACCTGAAAATGGTATAGCTGCACTCCTCCCAGCCTCACGAGCTCGAAAATGGTCTTGGTTCCCTCGATCTGTAAAGGTTTGATAGGTTTTGGGTGTGTATCCGTACGTTTTCAAGGGAAATGGGAGGAAAGGGGGCTCGGGACAATCACAGGGAAAGGGACAGAGGGGTAGGAAGAGTGAGAGTGTGAGTGTGTGGCCCAACACATGCCAACACAACACAAAAACAACCAATAGACGTAAAAGAAACGAACTAGGGGCAAAATTATCCTTTCATACGTGCGTTAAAATGTTTCTGGGACGAGCTGTCACAACCTACCCACCTTAATAGAATTTCGTCCTGAAATTCAAAACAACCAAATAACAACCCCTAGTGGTCAAAGAACAACCGAGGATACAAATCCCTCATCCGATCTTCTGTTTCCCACGTAGCTTCCTCGACTGAATGATTCATCCACAAAACTTTCACTAACATCACTGACTTATTCCTCAAAACTTTTTCCTTCCAATCGATGATCGTCACCGGTTCTTCGTCATAAGTCAAATCTGGATTTATTTCTAACAGTTGAGGAGGTTTCACGTGAGACGGATCAGCAACATAATGTCGAAGCATAGACACATGAAAAACGTTATGCACTCTAGCCAACTCCGGAGGCAACTCCAACCTGTAAGCTACCTCACCAACTCGCTCTGTGACCATGTATGGTCTGATGTACCTGGGACTCAACTTACCCTTCTTTCCAAACTTCACGACACCTCTCCACGGTGAAAGCTTCAAGAATTCCCAATCTTCGACCTCGTACACTCTGTCCGTAGCATGCTGATCTGCTAAACTCTTGTGCCTGTCCTGGGCTGCTTTCAGGTTAGACTTAATCACCTGAACATTCTGAGTAGTCTCCTCAACAATCTCTGGACCCACTAAAACCATTTCTCCAACCTCTGACCAACACAACAGTGTGCGACAAGATCTACCATACAATGCCTCAAATGGCGCCATGCCGATACTCGAATAAAAGCTGTTGTTGTAAGCAAATTCCATCAAATCCAACCGCTGGTGCCAAGCATCACTAAACTGTAGCACCGTAGCTCGCAACATATCCTCCAAAGTCTGAATAGTTCTCTCTGATTGTCCGTCTGTCTGAGGATGATACGCCGTACTATAAAGTGGTCTCGTGCCCAAAGCTTCCTGAAAAGCCACCCAAAACTTGGATGTAAATCGTGGATCACAATTCGAGACAATACTCACAGGGACACCATGGTACTTCACAATCTTCAAGATAAACAACTCCACTAAACGGCCCAAAGAATACTTCTCTCTCACTGGAATAAAATGTGCCGACTTAGTGAGCCGATCAACAATCACCCAAATGCCGTCAAAACCATTATGTGTACGCGGAAGCTTGTACACAAAATCCATAGTGATATTTTCCCATTTCCACTCTGGAACGGGAAGCGGCTGCAACAACCCAAACGGCTTCTTCCTCTCCGCTTTGACCTGCTGACAAACAGCACACCTACTCACATACTCAGCTATCTCCCTCTTCATACCCGGCCAATAATAAAATGGTCGAATGGTGTGATACATTTTAATAACTCCTGGATGCATGGCGTAAGCCGAGATATGTGCTTCATCGAGAATTTCCTTCTTCAACTCCAAATTATTAGGCACGAACATTCTACCCTCTTGCATCAACATGCCATCTGAATCACGAACTCTGAGGTCTCTCCTCCTTCCACGATCTCGAGCTTGAATTAGTTCTTGAGTCTCCCTATCAGATACCTGAGCTTCAAGCACCCGATCAACTAGAATTGGTCTAACTTGAAAATTAGCAAGTAACGCCACTTCTCGATCTTCTGCTTCTAACCTCACTCCTGTAGCACGCAAGTCCGCCAAAAGAGGAATACGACTAGCGTACAACGCATTGATACGGCCCTGAGACTTCCTGCTAAGTGCATCAGCCACTACGTTTGCACGACCAGGGTGATAATCAATCGTGCAGTCGTAATCGCTGAGCAACTCCATCCACCTTCGTTGACGAAGATTAAGTTCCTTCTGAGTAAAAAGATACTGAAGACTCTTGTGATCTGTAAAGATCCTACATTTCTCTCCATAAAAGTAGTGTCTCCACAACTTCAACGCAAAGATAATAGCGGCCAACTCCAAATCATGTGTAGGGTAATTCAACTCATGAGGTTTCAACTGTCGTGAAGCATAAGCAATCACCCTACCATGCTGCATCAACACACATCCCAGACCATTCAAGGAAGCATCGCTATAAACCTCGAAATCACCACTATCGTCCGGGAGTGCCAAAACAGGTGCATGAGTGAGACAATGCTTCAATTGCTGGAAACTTTGCTCACACTTATCATCCCACTCAAATTTAACGTCTTTCCTCGTTAGTCTCGTCAGTGGTAAAGCAGGTACAAAGAAATCCTTAACAAAACGCCGATAATACCCCGCCAAACCAAGGAAACTTCTCACCTCAGTGACGGTTCGCGGTTGTTCCCAACTTTCCACAGCTGCGACCTTCTGAGGGTCCACCAAAATACCCTGAGCTGAAATGATGTGCCCCAAAAACGCAACTTGATCTAACCAAAACTGGCACTTGCTAAACTTAGCATACAATTGGTGTTCCCTCAACCTTTTTAACACCAAAGTAAGATGTCGAACATGCTCCGCTTTAGACTTCGAATACACCAAAATGTCGTCGATGAAAACAATAACAAACCTATCCAAATATGGCTGGAACACCCGGTTCATTAAATCCATAAAAGCAGCTGGTGCGTTCGTCAACCCAAATGGCATAACCAGAAACTCGTAATGACCGTAACGAGTCCTGAACGCCGTCTTAGGAATGTCATTGCTGCGTGATTTATACGCACACAAATTAAACCCTCTTTTCGTCAAATTATAGTATAAGTGTAAGTAGGGATCGTTCTGGACCGGGGATTAGGAGGGATTGTTAATCACTTGGATTTGACTCAAAAACGTAAAAACACAATATAAAACACTAAACTAGACTCAAAGAATGTAAAACTAAACTTTAAAACACTAAGACAAACCAAAGACTCAAAATGCTTTTAAAAACACAAACTAAAATGATTTCTAACTAAATTGACATTAAAGTAAAGGGGGATTTAAGTTTATACGAAAATTGAAATAACGAAACAAGTTAAATAAACTAGACAGAATGTAAATATGAATATGATGAAAGTATGGATGAATGGATGCTAGCCAAGGGGTTCATCTCCACACATGTTACACTTGCATAATAAAATGATTTCCAATTGCGTTTCAATAAATCATTAATTCTCAACACTCCAAGTTAATTAAATCCGCTTAAATTAACCTTCAAATCTTCCTAACGTTATTGAATTGGATGATTGCATACGACAACCCAAAACATTCCCCACAAGTCCCCTACATGATTGCATAATAGAGATACAAGCAAGAATCATTACGCTCTATGAAGATTATAAGTTTTGACGAGGCATTCGTTACTATGGAATACGCATGAAACTTATGCCAAGAATTCGTTTAACGCGATTGTTTATAAGTAACCTCCACTACTTGTGAATATAAGTTCGTAACTATTAGGTGAAACTCACTTGTATTCTAGCGTCATATTCATGCATGAAAATTAAGCGTGCACTCTCAATAAACATACATAAATAAGTTATCAATCAAACGGTTAAACAAATTGAATCCACAACTTATGAAACGCAATTAGAAGTAATCAAATCAAAATGCAAACATAAACATATATTTCGAATCACCCCCTAGCTAAGGGGGGGTTTAGTTCCTCATACAAAACAAAGAGAATTAAAATTAAACATTGAAATCAAAGAAACACCTAAACATTCCAACAACTCAAACTTGAATTGTATGAACGTTTAGGCCCTCTTCTCTTCCTCTTTATTGTAGCATAAGGTCTAAGGATAGTTGGTTTGGGGGAATGGAAGTGTGGAATGGAGTGAGGAGTGATGGAAATGGAAAGATGGTTTTTGGATTCTAAGGGAGACTCACGGCTAAGAGAGAAAGGGATGTGTTTGTGGTGTGTTGTGTATGAAATGAGATGTCCATGAATGAATGAATGCAAGGGTATTTATAGGAGTAGTGGAGGGAACATATGGCTATGTTATTTGTAGGTGAAGTAGGTTGATGTTGTAGGTGAAGTAGGTGGATGTTGTAGGTGAAGTGGGTGGATGTTGTAGGTGAAGTAGGTGGATGTTGTAGGTGAAGTAGGTGATTATGAGTGATAAGTGATAAGTGTATGATATGTTAAGTGATAAGTGAATGATTGATATGATAAGTGGTGAATGATATGTGGTAGTGTTTAAGTATTTAAAATAGGGAACAAAGCCCTTCCTTGCATGGCAAGGAAGGGAGACACAAGGAAACACACGACAATGTCCTAAGGTTGCTAGGAATGTTGTTTTTGTGTTCTAAAATGCGTAGGAGTTTTCAATGATGCTCAAACATGAGGTCTTTTTAGGATTTAACTTTCCTACTTCAAGTCTTCAATTTCGTCCATCCTTTTGGCTCCAAGCATATGATATCCATTCCAATCTCTAATTTGCTCCAAAAGGCTCCAAAAGGCATCCTTTTGCATACTTTGCCCTTAGAACCTGAAAACACACAAAAGAAGCATAAAGAACTAAAATAACTAAAGAAACATAACGTAAATGTACGAGAACAAGCCATTTAAGTCGCATAAATATGCTCCTATCAAATACCCCCACACTTAGCTTTTGCTAGTCCTCGAGCAAAACAGAAAAACAAAACAAAAAGAACAAAACACAACCTACACCTTCCAACAATCGTATCAGGAACTTCCAATGCACATGACAAATTAAAAATCATTATTCTCACAGATTTGAGCCATCTTTACACTTAAGTACATTCTTACTCATAGTCACCACATACTAGTTCACAATTAAGCATTTAAAACCATGTTTTGAATGTAGTAACATGCCTTAGAGAATTCCCTCAATTTCTTACTAGATGTACTCTCGTTTTTCACACAGATTTTCTGACTACACACCCTACACTAGGTATATGTGAGAAGATTGATGTAAACATGTAGACGAACACTCACATATGTTATAATAAGGAAAGCATTTTCTGGAGTTAATAAGCATGTTTAGATATGATCTCATGAATGGAATGCTACTACTTAGACGCGAGAACCAGTGACACCATATGCTCATACCAAGTTCAAACTCCACAAATTGAAATACACAACACTCAAGATAGAAGTCAAGGGTTGTAACGGGGCTTGGGGTATGTGGATAACAAAGAAGGGATATGGAAAACAAAGGTTTTAAAGAAATAGTGAGCAAAGCATTTGAATCAACTTAGAATTCACTTTTGAATGAAAACTCAACTTTTGAACAAAAAGGGAGAATTTAGACAATTTACGCCCAGAATTGGTGTTTTGGAACCTTTCTTCAATCACTTATTCTTTCATTTTTTTTTTTTTTTTTAAGCTCTTTTTTCTTTCTTTCTTTCTTTTCTCTTTTTTTTTTTTTTTTTTTCTTTTCTTTTTCTTTTCTTTTGAATCTCAAAACATAAACACTTAAACATTCTCTCCCCCACACTTATTTTCTTTCATAATGTAACTCAAAAGGAATTCAATTAAGTCAAGCTCACTATCTTTTAAGAACAAGGGTGGGGATTGTCCTAAACTAGGCTAGGTGAGGAAAATGTGGGTAAACAAAGAATAAAGGCTAAACAAGGCTCAACGGGGTTAAAACTTACAACATATACGAAGTATGGGAAGTAAGGCTATTTGGCTATGGTGGTGGTCACTACACAACTTCTTCTTTTATATGTGTTATGCAAATCAATAACATGCTTTGAATGAAATGGGCATGAGTTCTAGCATTTAGTTCTATCATGATACAATTGCATTCTAAGTAGCAACCAAGCAAGGAATAATGAGATCATGCAACAACTTTAGAAAATAAAGAATCACAGAAAATAACTCTCCAAAGAAAGTAATGGCTCGAGTCTCACAGGGATGTAGCGTTTGTTTGAGTTTCTTCCTTCAAGCATGTTACAAAAACGAATTTTTCTTTTATGATTGCATGTGAAGTCATACATTATAACCATAACCAAGCATATACCAAGAGTAAATCAAACTTTTCTCTATGTTTATAACTCTTTCTAACCGTCATGCAATTATAAACCAAATCCTTATCATTGTGTTGGAAGGTACCCTAAGACACAAACACACAAAAACGACTTTTAAAACAACTCTTTTTGGGTTTTTCAAAACAATTTTTCAAATTTTTATGGGATTTTCGAATTATAAAACAAAACACACTAAAACACTCTAAAACAACTTAAAAACACCTTAAAACAGCAAGGAACAACATTAGAAGTTATGGTGGATAAAACCCTACGAATTTGCATCAAAACACTTTAGTTACCCCCCCCCCCCACACTTAAATCAAACATTGTCCTCAATGTTTTAAGCATAGATTCACACAAAACATAAGTAAACACACAAAAAGCAACTAAACATATTAAACATGGCATAATGTAATTAACAAAGAGAAGAGTTTAGGGACGCAAATCTGGTTATAGAGTGTAAATTCCCTCTTCTCCTTGGTGATTGCATTGAGGCTTTGATCTTTGTGATTCCACAGGCTTACTCTTGAACTGGTTTCTGCCCATCGTTGATTTTCCTTTGTGCTACTTCTTGAACTGGGCAGCAGGATGGTTCTTTTGGTTTCCCCCGAAGGTCTGAGCTTCCTCCTGTTATCTGTTTCTTTGTTCAATCTTTGCAGGAGTGGTCCCTTCTCTGGAAGTGTATCAACCGTTGAAGATGACTACTCGAGAGCAACACTAGGTAAGTAATCAGGAATAGATTCCAGGCAGTTGGCTCCAGATCGGAAGACTGACTCCAAGTGCCGGCTGATTGCTTCTTTTACTTTGCCATGCAAGTAAGAACAAGGACAAAGAAAAAGACAGGGAAAGAGCATGATATGAGATACTTTTGCTTTTGACCTTGATGATATGAGATACCTTTGCTTTGAAGAAGCGGTGAATGAATCAGCACATGCTTCAATCCGCCGTTTCCTCCTGGGTCATATGTACTCCAGGCATCTGGTATAATCTTTGGGGAAGAAGAAAGAATTGAGTATTTTGAAAGGCTTTGTTGGGAGTACGCCCTCAGAGGTGAGGGAGAGTTGGGTATTTTCTTCAGGTTTGCCCTGCCATAAAAGACGAAGGTCGACATATATAGAGATAATATCAAGTGGTGGTACTTTTTACCCTTGTCGACAAACGTTTTGATCCCGCAAATCCGGCTTTTTGAAATAGTGGCGCCTCTTCGATCTTTGAATACGCCTCTTCGATTTCTGAGCAGGCGCCCCTTCGATTTCTGAACGACACCCCTTCGCTTTCTGAACGACACGTGGTAGTGCAGATGCGGCTCCTTTTGACAAAGCTGCACGCGTCTTCTGAAAAGCAGAGAAAGCGTCGCCGAACTTTGCGCTTGTCGGCTAAAGATGTGTAGATGCGATGATGGCCTCCACGTGTTTTCAGCTTTGTCAGAAATTTTTTGACAAAGTTGAACGCGTTTTCTGAAAAGCCGAGGGAGCGTCGCCTAAATTACGCCGGAAAATCCGGCTCTTTGAATCGGTGGACGCGTCGTCTTGGCTTTTTATAGAGCTATCAATCACCCCAACACACACACTCTGAAGATTTCCCATTCCTGAAACTCGACTCCGTTCCTTTGTGAAATTTTAACTCCATCCACCCCTTCTCTTTGAACACTTTTGAAAAAAATGGCAAACTCATCGAACCTTAGCTTAGATTTGAGTCTCAGCAGCGATCCGGTTGCGCCCCGTCAAGGTAATGTATGGCGCCCTTCTTTTTTATCTTCTAACGGTCCTCTTTCAGGTGAAGACTCTGTGATGCAGGACGCCACAACAGCTACAATAGTAGCTAAAAACCTCCTCACT